>NC_050611.1:10000000-10303030 GCF_014743375.2 Drosophila subpulchrella
CACAGTGGCAAGTATTTGAAAAATATACACACAGAAAGGAAAATGGGGAAAATTCATAACCATGCTCATTTTCGTTTTCAAAATACATACAGGGAAAACAGAAAAAATAGAGAGAGTGGGAAAAACAGAGAGAGTTTAAGAGTGTTCTGGGAGAAATGTGCAAAACCAAAACAGAATGCAGGGTATTCCAAAGACCCCATAAAAATACCCAAGAGACCGAAAAAACAACAAAATGACTTCTAGGTCAATGCAATTTCCACAAGCCAAACAAACTCATAAACTGAAATCATGAGAAACGTATCCTACGTTTCGAAAATATATTTGGCGCATCCATAAATATTAGAATATTCTTTTGGAACACGTACGTAATTTGTTTGTGGAATTTAAGCTAAAGCATATATGCTTTCGAAAATAAATTTTTTTAAATGTCACGAACACATTTTTGTGACTTAAATATCAGTTGATAAATGCTCAAGAATGAAAGATGTCAGATATTAAGGGAAAATAAATTATTTAGAGGTCAGTTAAAATCAGAAAAACTATCATTAGGCAATTTAGGAATGTTAAGTATTTCATATTTGAAGAGTTTAAGTGTTTGATTTAGGACAAAAGCTGCCTTGCAATATGCCCAAAAAAAACAAATGCAGGGCATTGAAGAAGAGAACTCAATACGGAAATAGTTTGCCACAGTTCGAGTTTGCCTATATCTTCTCCCCAACGTGTGTGTGTGTGCAAGTGTATCTGATGAGTCTGCGCCGGCTGTGTATCTATATACAACTTATGGCATTTTCAAGATATTTTTCGTGCGTAATTTCTTTGATTTCTGTGGTCACAAGTCTCTGCCTGCGCTGTACTCTTGAATAATTGTAGGAGCATATATCCACGCGTATAGGGTATATATATAGATCTTGCATGTATCATCCCAGTGGGCCATGCGGTTAGTAGTATTTCGCTTTTATTTTTAAAGGTACTTAATGGCTTTCAATTTCTCTTGTTCTGTCTGGCCTCTCCATCAACTTCCTCATCCCAGAAAAAAGTAAACTGAAGTGATTTCAGTGGGTCTGTCAGGTGCCAGACGACCCATGCACGTGATGTGATGGGGTTTTTGAGCCCGGGCATTATGCAATTTCTGCACTGGGTGACAGGCACTGGGTTCCCAATTAGGAACTACTAAAACGATCACTTCCCCCAGACAGAACCCACACTTAGTAGTAATGTATGTATTCTCAATTGGTTTCGGTTTCCGTTTGAGTTTCGTTTTGGGCCTCGTTAAGTCGCCCGAATCACTGACGTACACCCAAGTAGCCGCTATCTATATCTATGAGGAACCGTTGTGGTGGCTTCTATTTTTCTATATTTCTTGCCCCGTAATATCAACAAATACGAATTTGATTTCTCTGACTCGCTTTATTTGCTGTAGAACATCGCACATTTTAGTTATCTTTTCTGGGCTATCGCTGATAAATTTTGCATTTCTTGATAAAGAAAATGTTTTGCTTTCAATGGAATCGAGGTTGCTTGGCTCAATGCAGTGAGGTGAAGTATGCTTCTTGGAAATTGATTAAAGATGGGACTTTTAATGCTAAAAAAGCATAGAGGGGGTCATCAAAAGAAGTCTCTCATTGAGATTTAGTTCAACAAGTTGGCATGACAGAAGATCTAAGATATGATTTTCGCTTGGGAGATTCTTTGGGAATGAAGCATTCATTTTTTGCGGTTAAGACTTAGAATGTAATTGGTTTTTATTTCTTTTTTTGTAATAAAAATAGTTTACTGAGATTTTAATAAAAAGACTAGAAAAACTAATGGGTTTTTCTATCAGAATTACAATGATAACAATATTTGAGATATGAATTATGATATCATATGATTAGATCATAACTTTCAAAGTTTTCTAAATGTTTAACCTAATTTCTTTTGTAATTTTAATAATAACATTTTGATGGGTAATTTCATTGAACTTAAACGTTATTCCTCTCTTAATATTCCTTTCACTGAGTTCTTTACGATGTTTAAACTTTTGCCACACTCTCCATTCACTGAGCATTCACCATTTGTCATTTGTGTTTTTTCAGGGTATTCCGAGTGTTTGGCTGCCTGCCGATTTGTTGGCTTTGCACTTATGTTGTTTGGGGTATTTATGGGTATGGGTTCGAGATACATTCATACTCTCGGCTACAGATACAGATACAGATACAAATACAGATACACTGGGCTCTTCGCCTTTGTTGTTATTGCTGCTAATTAGCATAGGTTTTTGAGAGTCTTGGGGCTGTTTGCTTATTTATTTGGGCAGCGCCGAGCGATTTGTTCTCCCAAAACGAGTCGAGCACATGTCTGTTTTCCTCTCTCTCCCTACTTATTGTTTGTTTGCCTTTTACACAACACTCACACACACAGAGTATTAACACAAACAATCTGCTTAGTACATTAATTTATGAATCGCCCCACAAGAACATCGAACCCGCTCTGACGTCACGTTCTTACAATTTAATTCCCAATTAATCGCAAATCGTCGGCATCGGCGAAAAAGCCAAGAAGCGTTGCATCAAAGGCCGCGAACGTGAGCCAACTGAATTGCAAGTGCTACAAAGAAACCGCCGACGACCCCACTGTCTCCGCCGCACAGTGGGCCTCGTTCTGTTATCTCCGCGACACATTCTAAAATCGTATAATGATCTCAGTGCCTCGCATCCAAGTGCCAAAGGTGGCGCGTAATTGCCAATGTTTTTCGCTAATAACAGTAGTTCTATTAGGTTGATATAAACAAACACACTAACACTGTCCTATTGCGTCAGTTTTCACGGGTTTTCCCAGTCGCTTTTCCTTGGCCGAAGTTAACACACACCGACACACACAGAGGGAGTTAAATAAAGAAAAGCTAAACAAAAAACACAAACACGGGGGTCTATTTTTATTAGGGTGCAATCAATCGGCGACTCGAAAACCACAACTGGGGGTAAAAATCACTACAATTCCGGTGTCGAGTGTGTAGTGCAGTGTAATTTCCGATAGCTATACTATATCTATAGCCCTCGCTCTCGATCGACACAACGTCAAAGTCGAAGTTCTGGTGCCCAACTGAAGCCGAAGCTCCGAAAGCTCCCCCGTACACCTGGAAATACGCGACACAGGTAGCTGTTGTAGATAAGTTTCTGTTTCTGTTCCGACGAAGCCTTCAACTTTTGCTGATTCTGATGGTCGGCCATCTCGCTCTCGCACTGGAATCGATTGCAAATCGGCTTCCGACAGCTTCTAATTTGCTGGGCTCTTGGTATCGGACATTAGAAATGTTTTGGCACTGCGCCAATCCGTCGACAGCTGGAAGCAGCTTTCGATTTCTGGAATAAACAGAGGGCTCTCGACTTGCGGAGCAATTGGGAGTGCTGTTCTGGCTGGCTGCCATGAAATCATAAGCAAAATATAAACCTGATTAGATGGGAAAGTTAAGGTTAAACGGGTTGTTTTGAGTGCTTTGATACCCCCCACTTTCAAGGCATTGCAATTTGTTAAATGTTAATTGTAGAACAACTATTGTGTGTTTGGTTTACGTTATGTTTCCGGCAAGTTCTTCAGTTTATACATTTGTTTACCTATCTTGATTGTCTTGCCGTGCTGGAATTTTTGTAGATAGTTCAACTATTAAATAGAAATATTTGGAATTTCAAAGTCATTTCAACGAAAATAAGAGGGGGAATTAAACCTAATGGAAATATTTTTAAAGCATTTCTTCATTATAAAACTTAAACATTTAAGTGTAATGATACCACTAGATAACAGAAAAATCTCTAATGACTTTCAAAGTCAGTTGAAAATCTTTAAATCTTACTTGATATTTCTGTTCTATGACAACTTAAATTATATGATTATTTTTAAAAGTATTGCATACTTTTTGGTGTTTTTCTGTGATTTTTAATCAACCCTAATTTCATAATATTCGGAAAAACACCTATGCTTTTAATTTATGTTCACCATTCACAAGTTGTTCATCACTGCGGTTTTTACTAGTCTGTAACCACATATTGATCAAGATTTATTAGCAAATCATTACCACATTTTCCACTACTCTCTAATCACTGATTTGCCTTTGTTGTGGCATGATGTTAACTTATCGTACAACATAGGCCGACACAAATCAGGAAAAGATAAGAACATTTCGCACAGCAAACTTGAAAATGTTTATCAGTATTTATTCAAGCATTTGCTTTATGATTTATTTGAGAACTTGAAACGCAGAGCAACCCACGAATTATATAACCGAAACGTTTTCTAAAACAAAATTCTGAAGTCATTTCTTAGCAAAATAACAAATTCACGTTAATTGCATTGTCGAAAATTCCGTTTGTGCTGCTCTTTCAGATGCTGAATCACAATTCAATACTGAAATTCTGTTTATTGCCAAAAAGCCAGTCAGCTGCGTCAGCTGAGCAGCGGCAAAACGACTTTATAGATAGCCACAAACCGGCTGGCAAAATTATCATAATGATATAATGGCCAAGCGTCACAATGGTCAACGGTTTTGGAAAGGTTCGGTGGGGGTCGAACTGCGGGGGCGCTACCAGAAAAGTAAACCTGATGCCATTAGCAGGCCGCTTTAAGTCGAGCTTTTGGAGGTAAACACTGGACTAAATTAGCCGCAAATGGGAACAGAAACGGAGAGGAGGCTTTTAGTCGTTTTATGGTTTTTTAGCCATATTCATTCTCACATTATAGCATTTTATTATTCTCTTAATTTTTACAGGTACCTTATCATTTTACAAAAAAGGTTGTTTATAAATTAGCACTTGGAAATGTTAATTAAGGTGGCGAATTTGATCATATAGAAATTCTTTGAGCCTAATGAACATTCAAAATATTAAATATTTTAAATAAGGTTTTATAAACCAAAAGTCATTTCACCTACAAAATACGAAATACAGAAATTTTGCTTTTAATTTAAAAACAATTCTGCATTCACCTAAAAGTATGCTTCAAAAATTGTACTTAAAAGTAATTAGATACGGCCATAAATGCATTCTTGCTATGCAATACCAATAACCTTATCTTTCGTTATCAATAAATAGTTTGATAGTTAATGGAAAATTAACAACAAATATAATCATTTAAAAAAACTTAAATTATGTTGTAAAAAATTCCATAGGCGTATAACCACAGACAGATAAAAACTCAAAGAGGACCAAGAAAATATTAATTTTAATTCTTTTTTTCAGACCCCTTTGAACCCCAATTAGAAGGCGGAACCAGAAAACAAAAGCCCCTTAACCGCAACAATCGATCGCAATCACTCATTTATGCCCCCTGGCTAAGTAAAGTGACAAAATCCATTAAAATTGATACCCCACAAACAAATTGAGTAGCCGCACAGGGGCAATTTGGCCTAGGTAACCAGATACAGCGATATCCAACCACCCAAAATCTATGGATTGAGCTGGCCCAAAGGGCACCAATTGATTGAGGAGTGTTTCCCGAGCCAATGACCGCACTAAATTGAGTCACCACCGAATGATGACGATAATTTCGTTAAATCGTGTTCGAGTTATAAGTAAGTTGTCTTGGGACAAAGAACAGCTGGTGGTTAAAAATTTAGGCGAGGCCCTCAACTAGGTCGCCTTTCTTTTATAATCGATTGAAGTAAACAAAGAGCTTGTCGCTCTAAAAGGTTCTTGGTAACAATACCTATTGATTTCAGTCTATTTATAGCCATGCCAAAGTACTCAAGAAGGCATTTCCGATTTAATGTGAAATAAAATTTTGGTGTAAAGTGGTAGTAGAGCTCTTTAGACTTTTTAATGGTCTCATGAATGGCCGAGCCAGCCAGCCTAAATAATATTTTCTTAAACATTTTCTAGTTTGCGCCTGGCACCATCAGACTCGTTCCTTCTCGCTCTTTTAGTGTCTTTTTATCGCCTCTAGCAATTGACAATAACTTTTGTTTGTGTTTTGGCTGGGCAAATAAAAAACCCAAACACACACATGGGGTAATAACAAAAATTTTGACTTTTCGCCAGCTGAGGCTTATCAAAAATATAGCGTAGCGGTAAACAAAAGCAGAATAAATAGTAGTACATAGACAGTGTTCGCTATTTGCCTTGGCTTTCTTTCGGTTCGGCGATAGAAGAATGCCGAATTGAGAATTATAATTAATCGTGAGCCAGCTCGGGGAGTGCCGGACAGCCAATTGAATTACGAATTCCACTCGGGCTGACCCACTGGGGGCGAAATTAATTATAAAAAATATAATTTTCACTATTAAATCAAACCCGAATTCCGGGACATTCACAATACCGGCTTCATTTGCATGCACCACACACTCACAACACTGGCATCCGGTCATTAGAGACTTAATTGAACTGTGACCAACTGGGGGAAAAAGGGTTGCACTGTATAATTTAAAACAAATTATAAAGATATATATGCACAGACAGATCTAAATAAGGCGGTATTTGTGCCATTTTTGGGCTATGATTATCACCAGACGCACACAGGCAATGATTAACCCAAATTCGCTCTGCATTTGCCTATCAGCTGAATTTTAAATCGGAGACCATTCGATTGATTTAAATACGTAACGCAGCCCAGAAGGTATGACACTTTAAGTGGGTATACTGGGTCAATAGCGTCTTGGCCCAGTGACACGAAAAAAGGGCGCCAAACTCAAGCTCTGAACGGATTCTTTTTTTTTCGAATAGTGGGGCTTAGAATACGAATAAAACGGTCAACTCACTTTTTTGGCCTGATTGTATTACGTTCTTTTTTTTGCACCCAACGGTAGCTGGTAGTTAATACATTTCACGCGCCCGTTCTAAATGTTTATGGTTTATCTTTTTTTTCGCCACTGAACTTGACTGATCGCCCCGCAAAAAAAAGCTAGCAAAAATATATAGATTTTCGCTCGCGACAACTTGACTTGGCAAAACTTCTGTAGTAACTAAATCGCTGGGGGAATACGGTATCGTATCGTATAACACCGACACACCGAAGGCAAAAAGCACGCCAGCAGCAGGCAGAGCAAAAGCAGACCGAAAGCAGAGCACGAGCAGAGCAAAAGCAGCGCAGCAGCAGCAGCGCAGAGAGCAAAAGTCGCCTGTTGATTAGAGACTTGTTGCTGGTTCTGCCTCAGCCTCAGCCTCTGCCGGCGTCTGCGTCTGCGTCGACAGCGACGTCGGCGTCGAGTGGTGGGTGAGGACTGAGGACTGGTCGCTGTTTGCACTGGTAGTTGTAGTTGTAGCCGGCTTAGAGCCGTGACTTGTTGATGTTTTGCCATGGCGATACCCGGTATTCGAGGGTCCCAAGGGAGTATTGGTCTCGTAGTTCGAAGTGGAAGTGGGCACAGCACAGAAATTCATTTATTATCAAGGGTGCCACAGAAAAGATATCTTTGTAAATTATTTTAAAATCCTACGGATACCCAGTAATCGAGGGAAGTGAAAGTGAGCACAATTCAGAAATTCATTTATAATCAAGGGCGCCACAGAGATTCCTTATAAAGGTGTCCCGAAGTACACAACAATATATTTTAAAAATACATCCTTGTATCTTTTAAAACCCTTCTGATTGCCGTTAAAGACTTTAATCTTAAAGGAAAAATTTTTCATCATTGAAAAAGTATCATTTAATTGAAAAGAAACACATTATAAATATTCTTCGCATCACTAAAATAGGTTATATATATTTATCATCCAATATAATATCTTATAAAGGTGTCCCAAAGTATTCAACAATATATTTTAAAAATACATCTTTGTATATTTTAGAACCGTACTGATTGCGGTTAAAGACTTTAATTTTGAAGGAAAGATTCATTTTCCATACTTAACCTTACAATGTTTTTAAGTATCATTGAAAAAGTATCATTTAATTGAAAAGAAACACATTATAAATATTCTTCGCAATCCTGAAATAAGGTATATACTTTTATCATACAATATAATATCTGTCGGTATATTTGATAGGTTGATATTCATGGTACTAGTACTTTAAATTCCCATATAAGACTTAGTTTTATAAACAATGTTTTATGTATTATTGAAAAAAAGTATCTTCGCATCACTAAAGTAAGGTATATATTTTTATCATCCAAAATAATAACTGTCGTTTTATTTGATAGGTTGATATTCATGGTACTAGTACTTAAAATTCCCATATAAGTCTTAGTTTTATAAACAATACTTTTATCATAAAAAAAAATATAAAAAAATGTCATTTTATTTAAGAACATATGCACCAAATGAAGGTTCAATATCAAATTTTATAAAAATCATTCCATAAATATTTTTTTTTTATCACACAACGAACATCAAGGGTATTCCAAGACCCGTACCCCTAAATTTCTGTTATTCTCGGTGACTTTGTCGTCGTTGCTCCCCCGATTTGCGTTCTGCGTTCGGCGGGCACGAACCACAGATCCGATATTTTTCAAATTTGTATGCATAAATTCACACACAAATGCACAGCGAGGGTCGGGGGGTCAGTTTGAGTGGGGGCGCAGCAGGGCAGGGGTGGCGGTGGCCAGGGGAAAGGGGGGCCAGTAAGAACGGAGAGGCCTGGCCAGCAAACAGAACAAAAGAATCCAATCATTGTCAGTGCATTGTGCCGCCGCATGTGCGCATCTGGTTTAGGGCAGCGGCAGAAGCTGCGACTGAACTACAACTGGAATCGGAACTGGGACTCTTGTGGATGGGGCTATATCACTCATGCTATATAGTCACTGCTGGACGGGCACAGACATATGTCTGGAGTGGAGGCACTCGATGAATGACGATGACGACATAGCGGGTGGCAGTGCATGTGGCCAGAGGGAGAGTTTTGAGTTCTCAGTTTCTAGTCGATAAGGGAAATGTTTTCAGATTTCCAGAAAGTGATAAATATATATTTTTTTAATTGACCAACACTTTGATATCACCCCTAACCTCAGCTGTAAGTCATAAATGTATACACGCATATCACCGCCTAATTATATTCTGTAGAAAATAATATTAGTATTTAACTAAAGTCATTAAAAAAATATATTTCATCACTATACTTAGACATTCTCTAAAGATAATTGTGTGAAACAGACTTGTCAATTATTTTTACTACCATATAAGCTTATTTTAGGTAATATATTTCTGTAAATACCTTTAGTAGGTCATAACACCCACATATTTTAAAAACTTTCCTATACCAATTAACAACTTCTGGAGCGCCACTCGCATTGTATGTTGACTTTTAGTTGGTTTTTACGTTTTTGCCGGCTTAGGCAGTGACCACTCATTGAGCCCCCTTCCGTTAAGCGGGGGTCTTACCTCCCCCGAATTGCCTGATTCCCGGGACCCCCTCCACCACCATGTCCCCCCTCCCCCTCCCCCGCCTGTCACACTCCGCCGTAAACACATAATGCCAGCGTCATTGTCATCGGCGCGTCGTTCGCGTCGTCAAGCTCCAACAGATGGACAGGGGCGCTGTCAAGGGGGTTAAATGAGGGAGAGGGGCTTGGAAGGGGGTGCCTCGAAAGGGGGAAGGTCCCTGAAAGGGGTTCGTTTTGAAATGGTTTGGCGTGCACTGTTAGTTATTATTTTTCCAATACCATTTGCGAGGGAGCGAGCTGTTTTCTGCTGTGTTCTTTTCCCACTAAACAGTTTATGGTTTTGTTTTCGTTTATGCAGGGGCAGGTTTTATGAATAAGAGGAATACAACTTTCCATTTAGGGTAAACTTATTAGCAAACTCTTCTACTAACTAGAGTTGGTATACTGAAATATACGGAATAAATCGTTTCTATTTTTAAGACCTAGGAATCACTACTTAGAGAATGGTTTATGATGCACAATTGACGGGTATATTTAAATTCATATTCTTATAATAATATATTTAATAACTAATCTTAAGAACGAATTTATCAAAACAAATATCTTATAGAAGCTAATCTTTTTAAAGTTTTGGAAGATTACGTATAGTGTACTTGGAACACCAATGTGTTAATTTTCGTAAAACGGAATTTTTACTCTCCAGGGAGCCACAAAAATGTAGAACATATGTATGTTTAGACCCCTAAAAGTGTTCGGCAGTGATAAAAAGTCCCTAGAGAATACTTGTCAGGAATTTTTTTGATTGGTTGGTCTGATTTGTGTGACATCAGCAATTAGGGGAGGAAATGTTACCGTATAGTTGTTTATGAACTGGACTTTATTAGTTTTGCGTTGGTCGTCATCGAGCCCATGATGTTTAATAAATTCAATTATTTTACACGGTGTTAGTGAAGGCAGGCAGGATGCGGTTAGCTATGGGACTTGCTGTAATAAAAGCCACCCCCTATGGCTCACCTGTTGTTCCATTTTCGACCACCTGTGGGTTTTCAAAGGGGGTTCCGCACTTCCGGCAAGTTTTCGCTTGATTCCCCGTCCCCGCACTGAAAGTGAAATATGGCAAGTTCTGACCTCCGCGAAAAATACCTTGCTATATCCAAACTGCTCACCTGCTCAGGGCCAAAATCAAAGGACCTCGCTCCCGCTGAGCCTGGAGCACTTGGAGCAGTTGGGCGTCGTTCAGCGGGACATCCTTCAGTCGCAGCGATGACTAAAGGGTTTGGGGTGGTAATACATATATAAAGAAATGGAAACCAAACACTTTGGATTACATCACAAATCACTTAAAGCACGATTTATTACGGCATAACACTTAGAGGCGAACAGCTAGCACTTATATTCTAATTTGTCGTACACTCTTGGCAACTTTGGGAGCCGGAATCGCAGGCTCCTTGCTCCTTCGCAGCGAGCAGAATTTTAGCATGTCGACGGGCGGAGGCCACGAGATCAACTGACCAGAGAGATCTCTGGTTTTTTTAGGGGGCGTCTGTCGAAGATCGAACCACAGATTGCAGGGCTACACCAGATCGCAGATGCCGCGGTTTAGGAAAACCTCGAGGCACGTGTTGTCCACTCGATCGAAGAGCAGCGAGCCAAATCTCCGGGCCGTATAGTCGACGATCAGCACCATCTTGCAGTTGATGCACTTGTCACGATAGTGGAACAGTAATCCCACCGTGGGATGGACCATATGATCGGCGAAACCAGGGGCAGATCGATAAACCTGGTGATTGCCCATCTCCACAATGGCTCGGGCATTGACCACCACCTTGCTCCTTACATACGCGGGCAGGACCTCCAGGGTCCTCCTGACCTTGGACTGGGTGTACAGCAGCCTATTGAGCACATGGGCGGGGGCGTTGAAGGTGTCGTTGCTGTCCCGCCGGTGGAAGAAGACGTTGCGGAAGACGAAGCCCGCGGTGCGTCCCTCGTCGCACTGGCGCAGGTAATCCGCCAGAGAATTGTGCTTCAGCGGCATCACTACCTCGTCCAGGTCCACCACCGCCGCATACCGGAAGTTATCCACCACATTGGCCCGGTAGACGCAGTCATTGAACTGCGCCACTATGCCGGCGTAGTGGAGATCCTTCAGGTGGGCCTGGACATTCCACTCGAAGACATCGGCCAGCCCGATCCGCTGGTAGTGCTCCAGCACGCGACGCACCTCCTCGGTGGCCTCCACGTAGTAGAAGTAGAAGTGGGTGGCGCCCTGCAGACGGTACATCTCCACGAACTCCACCAGGCGGAGCACATTCGAGTAGTTCTCCTGCAGAGGACCAACGCACACGGAGATCGCGGGACGGGATCGGCCAAACAAGTTGGTCATGTTGCGGGGATAACTAGGGAAGTACATAAAAAAATAGTTAAACAGGGTAGCCAAAACTAAAATTACAGTTTAAAATTTTAAAACTACTTAAGCCAACCAATTGATTATTTTAAATTAATTCTTGATTAATTAAGACAAAAGAGTACACTCCAATTTCTGGTTATTAGAATAAAACTCTTTAGCAAGAAAGGCAAAAATTAGAGATTTCTAAAGGAGTTGTTCAATATAATTAAGTTCGTGATCTACCCACTACTTATCAAATCCCACAAAACTTACAAATCGAACAACATTGTCATTTATAAGTCGTTCTTAAATACTAATTAAGATGTATCTAATGTAATAAAACTTTTAGCCATGTAATAATGTAATAAAACTCTGAGCTGTAAAAAAAAACTAATCTATCATCTAAGGCGAGCTGAAGGACTTCTGCTGGTTAAAAAACCCTCTGAAAGCTTGCACTTCTAACATCTTATGGTTAGATAATAATTACTATAATTTACTGGAAATTATAAGTAATGTATAACATTTAAAGAAAGTTAAGCTATAGGGAAATTCGAGACATTGATGTTTGATTTATGAAGACCCAGTTATTAAAAATTAAACTGTAGATACTTGTTATGCATGATATAAAGCGTTCCTTACCTGATCTGAATAAAGGTTGGACTTAGATGACTCAGTCGGTTGGAGGCGTAGGCCAAGGCCACCGCCTGGGGAAGTCGCAGGGGGGCGCGGCGGGAGGCGTGCAGCGGACACATGACACTCCACGCCGCAAAGGTGTTGTTGTGCACATCGTGCATGGCCCCCGCCTCCTCGGCCACGATCTCTTGGCTGGTGAAGTCCGAGAAGCGCACGATGCAGTTCACCGAGGAGTCGCGCAGACGCTCCGGCAGAACGGCGAAGACACGAAGGGATCCTATGGTCATCTGCTCCTCATCCAGCCGGACATTCGCTACAAAAACATAAAAACAATGAGTTATCCGATTAAAATAATCAAAACTATTACCTCTGGGTCTTAGAAGTAATAAATTGGTTTTAAATGAAGTTACTAACTATTTCTATCTTACCTTCTAATTCATATTTATGAGAAGTTTTTAAATTAATGGACTTACAAATTCAAAAAATAACATTTTAAGCTCTAAGGCTTTTCTGTATTACAAAATTGATGATTTGGTGACCCCGATCTGTCATTAGTTTTCCGATATTCCTGTCTTCATTTCTTCGTCGTTCTAAACCCTAAGTTTTCTTATATTTCCTATAAAAATATATTATATTTCTAGCTTACCATGTGGACAAAGTAGCGGGCATAAGAATATAGACTAGTTAATGATAAACCAGGGTCACCAAAACAAAACAATATTGAATTCAGAAAAGAAACATGATTAAACTAACATCCTAGGAACTGAAGGATCATATTATCGAAGCTCACAGGATAATACATTTTCCCATCGTCTATTACCGTCTTACCTATAATATCCGTCCTGACATCGAAGTATGCCGAGTATATTTCATGTCTGAGCGTGGTGTTGCCTATCCTGCGCCAACTGTTGCTGTAGTCCCAGTGCGGATTTGGCCTCTCGAAGATCAACTGACGCTGCGTTTTGGCCAGATCCTCGCGCAGCCGTTCGTTCTGCAAGAAAAGAGGGGCCAAAGGATGAGTCAGGGGATCCCTAAAGGACTAAAAAAAATATTCCACCACACTCACAAGGCTCGAGCGCATGGATATGTAGACCAGGACGAGCATGGCGGTGGCCACCAGGGCGGACAGCGCGAAGTACACATGCTGGAAGCGGTTCTCCTGGACGACAAGCATTTTTCGAGTGGGGGAGACACAGCGCTCGGGACTCCGCTCCTCAGGAATCGCCGACGGCAACTGAACTAAACCTGTTTATTTATTTTCTAGCTGCGCGCTGCGTTAACGCCGACCGAGAAGCCGACGTCTTGGGTCTCGGCTCTACGGATTCTCGGACTTGGGGTCTCTTCAGGCCACCCCAAGCGGCTCCTGTTGCTTATTTGCTTAGTGCTCTTGATGGCCGGCCATCGATTAGCGATAGCACGTGTGTGTAGTTGTTGCTGATTTTCTGTGGGGGCGTCCCTACAGTGTCATCACCGCCGACTGCCACTGCGAATGCCGCCCGTCCTCGGCATTCTTTGGCCACCACCCCAATGACCGACCCAGCCACAAGTTCACTTGGCGCCCCACAATACGCAAATAATTATGGCTCACTCACACTGGGAGAAAATAGATACGATTGGCCTTTGGTGATAAAGTGATAAATCAAAGCGCTTAATCCCTCAAGTCAACGGAGAATCCACTTTTATCAAAAATAAACTGTTTATATTATATTTGATATATGAAATGCACTGATTCTTAGTATAATATAATATTATTTGATACCATTGAGTTTTTTTCTTCTAAGCTAAAAATTACTTTTATTATTATTATTATTTTTCTGACTTATACCAGGGGTATCTTATGGATTTGTAGGCTCCTTGGTATGGTATTCGTTGAATATATCACTTTTGATGTGCAAAAATATGAGAGTCAAATCTTGGTATTATTAAATATTTTTTGATAAAGATGAGTTTATTCCTTCTTTAATATCATTAACGTGATCTTTAATATGGTAATCGGTGTCGTAGTACTCGTAGATTTTACAAGTCTTGAGTTCGGTGGTTTACTTATATTATAAAGTGTCAGCCAACTTAAAAGTCAAGATAGGTAAGGACCTAACTAACTAAGTGGAACTAGATATGGGTTTTTTTTAATAATCAAAATTTTCACTGGCAACAAAATCACATCTCTGATCTCCTCTTATCACATAAACAAAATAGATAAACTTCCATCGACCGTAACCCTTTGGATAGCCCTAATTTCCAAGGATTAAATGCATATTGAGGAGTTTTTCCGCCGTGCACTAACGAGGGGGTGGGGAAAGCGCTTTCCCGCTTTTCTCCAGGACGCGTATGCAACAAGTTAATCAACGCACGCCTCGCATCAAACTGGCGCCTCAGTCCACAAGCGCTGTCATCAAATGGCGGCACTCACCGGCAGCGCGGCAACTGCGCATTAGCAGCGCGGCGGCAGAGCTTCGAGGGCCTTGTAAGAGTACTCCCTGCCCCCAAAAGTGGGCGGTGGGTGGCGTGGAACTGTGGGTGAAGGGTGGTGGGAGGTGGTTGAATGGGTCGTGGGTGGTGGGGGGACTTAATAAATTGTACGCTTGTCTCCCGATTGGAGTGTCCATGTCCATGTCTGCCGGTTCGAGTGAGTCAGCGCCGCTTTTCCATGCTATTTTTAAGTTAATACGGCCAACATCCTCCACTTTTATTATCGAGAATGAAAATATATCAATTATACATAGCCACATGCCAGCACACACAGACGCGCTTTCCTTTTATTCGGACACATGTTTATGTATAATTGCCACATTTAATACATTCGTCTTGGGCAGGGGAATCGAAAGTGAACGCAGGCGTTGACCACTTGATGCTTCGGCTAAAATGATTTTAGCACAGTGGGCCAATTTTCTAATACTATACGGAAATTTGAAGATAATATCTTGACGTTCCCGAATTTGTTTATTTTTTATGCATGGCTTAGATACAAATTTGCTTCAAGCTTAATGCGTTTTTTAGGTCTACAGTACTCGTACTTATATGTCTAAGTCTATACAAACCAAAAATTGAATTTATTTTTAGAGATTTCCGAGAGAGATTATATTTTAATTTACCAAACATTTTATTACTTTTGATATTTATTTTTGTTTATTATAGAATTCTACTTTTAAAGAATAACATTTTTTGATTGCTACTATTTTTGAGCATGTATATTATAAGAGAAGTGCTGATGTACATCTAACACGTTTTTTATATATATTATTTTCCAGAAATCATGTCCACAAGAAACGGAACCAAAGTTATGTTGTTTCGGGAAAATTGCATAATAATATGAAATTATAGAATGTTCAAAGAATTACCTAAGGTTTCACATTTAATTTAAGCAATTTAGGCAACACATTTAACTTTTTTCCATAAAACCTAACACACTGTGCATGTATTTTTCACATTTTTCCTTCACAGCATTTTCACATGAAAACACCATGTTTATTTAGGTATGCATTTATTTTATTTCGTGCTACCCAAAGCGAAATATTAATTATTCAAACCATTAAGTACGCTAAGGAGCTCCGGATGTGTTTTTGACAGAGCCTATTTGTAGCTAATAGAATGGAATCTAATTTGTCACACTCACTTGTAGGAATTTATAACTGACGAGAAGGAAAATATACACGAAGAAGACCAGAAAGGCGAAATGCGTCACCTTTGGTCGCTGCCAGAAGGAAATCCGACGCATTTTCCCAACAGCAGGAAAATCACGGAACCAAAAAATACACGAACTATAATCCAAACGGAATGGAACTAAACTGAAGCATAGTGCGCCTGCCTGCCGATGAGTTCCCAGTCTTTATCAGCATGGTCTCATTGATAAGATGTGCTATCTCCGGAATTGATACCCACCTACAAACCAAAAGTTGTGTTGCTCAGGTAGCGAACACGCTCTCAGATAGTTTTTGGAGACTTATTATACCAATGTAGAAACCTTAATAGACTTGCCAGTGTTTTTTCTTTTACTAAGCATATTTATAGATAAAACCGTTTAGTGGGGGAAAAACAAGACAATTATACCAAACAACACTTAGTTGCAGCCAACAAATTGTACATCAAGTTTATTAGGTTTATAAATAGAGCAAACGTTTAATTAAGCAGGCGATGATATATTTCTTCAAAGGAATTATTTGTTTGGTTCCTTTCATGTTTATCTATCTTTTGTTGATCGAATTTGTAAAGTTATAATGATATATATCTTTAATAATATATTAAGTTTAACAGCAAAGTATAAAAGAAATTAAGCTAACCATATTATTTGTGTTTTTCATTTGAACTATACTCAACAATTTTTTATTTGGTTAAATTATATTTTTATCCCACTAAGTAAAACATATATAGCTTTAAAAGTTTACAAACCAATTAAGTTTTAAAAAATCTCCCATATTTTTAAGGAACCCTCGCCCCCTGCAGCTGCACCTTTAGCTCATCCTCAGCCCGCATACTGCCAGTAGTCAAATCATGCCCAATTGATGATCCCACAAGAGTCCTAAATGAAATTAAATGCAACCAGCATAACTGAACTACCAGTAGCTGGCAAACTGACACGGGAGCTGGCATAAAACCACCCTAATGTTATTATACCCCTGCCCAAATACAAATCCAAATCCAAGTGCTTTGTTATCAGTTCTTTGAGAAAACCTTTGGGTGAACACCTTTCATGGAGAATTTTCGCCGAAGGACCAAAAGAAACCCCCAGGAGCGTGAGAAAGCGAACGAGAGAAATCTTGACTAATTACTATGCACTCAACTGGTAGCACTAGATCAGTTCGGTTCCCATAAGGCAAAGTCGTTCGAACTGGGGGTGACATAACTCGATAACCCGGTAACCCTCCACCGGGAATCGGAATCCAGAGCCAAGAAGTAGAAGTAAAGCGATCTCGGGGACAGTGCTGAAATACCAGCATAAAAATGAAAAAACCATTTCCAATTCAATTCATTCCTTGAGCCTAACCCTCGTTTTATTATTGTTATGGCCCAACGGCACGCACCCGGTTCTCGGTTCCCAAGTATCCAGAATCGTACCCCCATCCAATATTTTTTCATTCCCCCTCTGCGGGCACGCCTGCGTCATGCGAAAGTATTTCCAACAGTTAACGATGGTGGTGTTTTGGTGGTGGATTTTCAGCACAGTATAAAAGACCGATCGGATCAGCATTACGGCACAGTTCAGTCTGAAGTTTCAAAGAGCTACGACATCGGTCTCAAAGATCGCTGAGCCGCCACCATTTTTGTGTGGCGGCGTTAGCCGTTCATTTAAGTACGTTCGTTAATTAAAAACTATATCACAATTGAAAAGTTCTTCGAACGAAATCTGTAAGTACTAAGAGATTTGTGAAAGTGCTCGAATTATAAATAACATCAGCTTGTTTCCCTATCTCAGGAATTCACGCACTAAGCTATAGTTAAACTGCTTGTCACCAAAAAACACTTAAAGCTCACAACAGTATATAACTTTGGTTGTGATAAAAGCAACAGGAAATAGATTAAAGATCAAACTCAGACTCAACTAGTAAACAGAAAACCCACGAGTCACCATAAAACCAATATTAGTTCCGACAGCACTAAAACATTATAGCAAATATGTGTAATTTCCAAAAAATTGATAAAAAGGAGAAATTGTGTGGAAATGAAGGCCTTCAAAATTGTGTTTTATGCAAAGCAACAAAGAAGAGTCCCCCGGCAACATGCGTTAAAGAAATATATTTGAGAAGTATCATTTTAAAATGATATACATATCAACATTTGAGAGCAGCAACAACACTCAACACGACGTCCACCAATACTACAAGAACACAAAAAATATGGAAATTTCTTATGAGCTTATTTAGGATTGGAATTTGATGCAAGAAAATCTACGAGCAGGGATATGTTCCATTAAAAAAACTCAAAAATTAAGTTCCAAAATAGGCATTTCATCATGATCAACCCAATACCAACAAAAGTATATATCTTCCAAAAATTCTATATAGAACCTAACTACAAACTTAAAATCAAGTTTAGTTTAAAATGTATTTGTGCCTTTTTAGTTTCCTTTTTTTTTTTGTTGACGTTTTTTGTTAAATCAATTTGAAAGCTATAAATTTGTTGGTCTAACAATATCCTTGATGAAGGTTTCCATTTTAAATAATTCTAAAGTAAAAGAAGAACCATTAGGAAAGTTTTCTCAATGTATATTGCCAATAGCGAAGCGTGTTTTTGTTAAAAAATGATTGTTTTATAAATGAGGTTCCCCGAGCTCTACTTCCATTTCTTCATTTCTGATTTTGTTTTCATTGATCGAAACGTTATGTTCTGTGATTATTATTTTTTTAAGAGTTTGTGTACTTTTTTTTCTCTTTTTACTGCTTTGTTTTTAGGATACTTGCGTGATTTTTTCGGTTTATTATTTCGAAATTGGTAAGTACTTTACTTTTATTATTTTGCTTTAGTTTTTTTACGTATTATTTTAGTTTACATTTTTTTTTTAATTTTGTTTTGCGACCACTTACGTTTTTTAAGTATTTGTTTTGTTATTTATTTCATAAATTATAGTATTTTTCAAAATTGTATAATTTTTTATTTTCTATTTCGATTTTTAATGTTAAACAAGTTTAAAATTTTAAGTTTCAGTTTTATTTAATCATAATTTTTTATATTTCCATTTTTTATTTATTTTGTGATTTATTTCAGTAAATTTTAATGGTTTTTGATTTATTTGATAACTTTGTTTTGATGTTACATTTTTGTATTTTATAAAATCAATGTCTATGGTATTTTGATTGTTTTGTATAAAAGTTTTTATTTTTTCCTTTTCATTACTTCAATATTATTGTATCCCTTCAATTACTTGAATATTTCTTTCACTCTTTAATTGTAGACAGATTTCATTTTATGTCTATTCTTTTATAAAGATTTCATAAACTTGTCTGAAACAAATTAATGTGGTTGGTTTTGTTATTGTTTTTAAGAAGTTTTTTCCTATGTTTTCTTAATCTAATTATTGTTTAACTCTTTATTTATGTTAAAATAAAAATTATTTTTAACCCTTTAATTTTTTGAATATTTATTTCAGTACTTATTATTAAAAATTATTATTTTTAAAAATTATTTTGAGGCGGTCTATTCCAATATTTTTCTTTGTTTCTGTCCCGTTTTTGCTTTAGTTATGTATTTATTTTTGTACTTTATTTATTATCTTTTAATATATTTGCTTCATTTTTTAATTGATTCCGTCTTTTTGTTTGCTGTTTATATTCATTAATTTGTGTTTATCCAAAAATAGTTTAATTTACGTTTATAAATTTATAATTTATTTCAGTATTTACTAGGTGTATTTTTTTAAATTAACTTTTTTTATTTTGTTTCCCCTATTTTGTGTTTTATTTTTATAAATTATTTTCTTCATATTGTATTTGTTTTGTATTTTTGTTAGGTATGTATTTAATTCTTTGATATTTTTAAAATTGGTATGTTTTTTTATTTTTAGTTCTTTTTATTTTGGTGTGTACCACTTAATACAAAATTGTTTGTTGGGAATACCAATTCCTTTTTTGTTCTTTTCTTCAGTTCTTTATTAAGTGTATACGTTTATCTTTTTTATTATTTATTATTTTATTAATTATTTTATAAATTATTTTATTTGTTATTTTTTATTATTATTTTATTATTTATTATTTTTTTTATAGATTGCTTAGCTATTTATTGCTAAAACTTTTATTTACACTTTTTTGTGTTTACTTATGATTTTCCAATTTTTTGTGTTTTTAAGTGTAATTAAACTTTTTAATATTCATTTCTTTGTTTTTTATTTTTTCATCTCTTCATTATTTGGCCATTTCTTCTTAATATTTTCAAAATATTATTTTGTTATTTATTTATTGTTAATTTATTTAATTAAATCTATTAATCAGGCTCTGGGTCTCTCAAAAAGAAAGTTTATTGTAATAATAAAAGTAAATGTATTACCTCCTAGCTAAGAATGAACCACATGAACAATAAAGTAAACTGTACTTCCAACTAAAAATACTGCTTGTTTCTTATTACCCTCCACAAAAAAGCAACTCGTATTGAGGATCTTTGAAAATTGTTTATTTGAGCAAAGCTGTGCCACACATAAATAGTTTCTTTGGAGACTTAGCTTACGAATTACACATAAATACGGACGGTAGGTTACACTAAGCCCGGCCACGCCCACCGGGTGGGCCTCCCTCCCAGCCGCTGCACTGCATCCGTTCCTGGATCGGGATATGGATTTGGTTCTGGCTCCTCGTCCAGTTACTGGCCAGCCGAGCCCGAACTTCCCTCGGCGGCTGTCTGGGCAGCTGGGATGGGCATGCTCTGACCACCAGCACCACCACCACTGTTGCCTCCACCATTTCCGGCGGCACTCGCCGTGTTTCCTGTTCCATCCGACGGAGTGTCCGCGTCCCGTTCGAGCAGATAGCTGACGCCTAGAGGACGTGCTCGGCCACCATAGGAAGAGCTACAAGGGGCGACAAGAGGGCAAGCCTATCTTAATGCCGTGACCGATTCCGAAGCCAATTCCGTGCGGGGAATAAGTGTGGATACACTCAGTCACAAATAAATAGCCCTGAATTCCTGGGGAACTTCTATTACGTTTTTGAGAAAACAATTACTTTGTATATACATTTAGGAACTATCTACAAAATATCCCAACAATCATTCGATGGGATATTAGAAAATTGATATTTTGTCGTTGCACAATGCTTATATATATCTTTAGTTCCCTCATTATTTTTTATAAATACAGGAAGAACCATTTAAAAGCTAAATGAAAATGAATTCTGATGAAGAATTAAAATGTTACTCTGATTTATAGGTATCTCCATATAAATGGGTCCAGCATGAATTTATGGTAATTATTTTAAGACAGTATACTTTGGAGGAGACAACTTTTTAGAACGGGAGTACATATTAATAAAAAAACGATTTTTGATAAAGATGAATGATTCCATTCTAACGATCCTGGTAAAGTGAACCATGATTTATCGCTAGGTCCATACTTATCGCTAGTTTGTGTACAAAAATGTAAAAGATGTTTTAGGGATTTGGTATACTTTAAAGGGAAAGAATTTTGAGAATGGATCTAAATACTTTAAAGTAAGAAAATTCCTCTAATTAATTGTTTCTTTCATTTAATGAAGTTACTCAAAGTCAAGGCTATCTTATTTGTCTGAGTGCGCTGATGTTGCTGTTGCAGGGGCAGCACCCACTGCAACTTACCTCTGTGCATCCCGCTCCCTGTCCCGCTCCCGTTCCCGTTCCCGCTCCCGACTGCCGCCGCTGCCGCTTGAGCCGCTGCTGCTGCCGCTGCTGCTGCTGCTGCTACCGCCAGATCCGCTGCTGCTGCCGCTGCTGCCCCCGACCTTCTCCTGATCCCCCAGATAGGTCCAGCTGCCGGGACCTCCCTCCGAGCCCAGGACATTCGTGTGGCCACCCACTCGCGAACTGTCGCTGCCAATGGCCGAGGAGGTGACCTTGGAGCCGCCGGCATAAGGACAATTTCCGGAGATTCGGCCGCAGGGTGAACTACTCATCGAGGAGGAGGGTCGGGCATAGGAGTATCCTCCGTATCCTCGACTCCTGTCACTTTCGTCCTCATCGGTGGCAAAGTAATAGCCACGTCCGGAGTTATCGAAACCGGATTGGCCCCTGATGATCCGTTTAAAGTTGTCGGCCCAGCGGAAGCGGAAGCGGTTGTCAACGGGGCGGATACGGGTTTTTCGGGCGGAAAATAGTGAGTGCAGTGGCAGTTTTTGGAGTGCATTACGGATTTGATTTGGTTTGGAATGGTTTGATTGGCCAGCCGTGGAGCATCCGCAGTGTCCACAGTGTTGTTGTAGTTGTTGTGTGGTGTATTGTTCATGTTGTTGTTGTACATGTATGGTTGTTTTGCGTGTTGTTCAGTTGTTGTATGAAAGTAGAGAGTAAAAACGAAAAGAACTCAGAGATAGAAAGCCGACAATGCATAGATAGCTGACAACATGGATATAAACAACATATATACACAAAAGAGTGCGACGATACCTGTAGGTCTCATCCCAAGGGCGATAGTTGCGAAAATCATACCTGGAGTAGTAGCGATCGTACGGATCGTAGCGCTCATAGCCGCCGGACCTGAAGCGATCGTAGTAGCGGTCTGAAATCGAAGTATAATCATTAAGGGATATATAATTCAAAAAATAATTAACTTCATTTCATTAAGATATTTTTTTATGAAAATAATTTACTCATTGAAAGGGATAACTAAACGTACCTCTTGAAGACCCCTCGCTGTAGCGATCTGAAATCGAAATAAAATGGTAGAGGGACATATAATAAAAACCGTAAAGAATTTACTTTAAACTCAATATTTTTTTTGATAATTTACATTCCGAAGAGTATAATTTAACATACCTCTTGAAGACCCCTCGCTGTAGCGATCACCACCGTAGTAACGATCCCTGTTGTCGTAACCATAACCTCGCTCCCGATCATAGGACCCTCCATAGCCGGATCCCCTTCTGTAATCTTCGTAGCCACGCCCCTCGTACCGATCGTAGGTCCTGGGAGTGTACCGATCGTCGTAATAACGAGAGCGATCGTAGTAACGGTCGTAATCCCGATCCCTGCTGCTGCTGCTACGATCATCATAACCGGAATAGTACCAGGCACTGCTGCCGCGCATATCGTCGCCAGTTCGACTGGAATATCCGCTATAGTACCGATCCCTATCCCGATCCTCGTAACATCTAACGCAGCGTGATTGACGGCTCTTTCCTCGGAGCACGGAGTCAATGATTCCAACGCTCGCAGTGGCCAGCTGCTGATCCTTGGAGTTCCCACTTGAACGAGCTTCAGGTCCTGTCACTGCTGACTGGACACAGACGAGCAGGGTCAGGCAGGATAACTGAAAAAAGGATAATTTTAGCAAGAATTATAAATATCAGTTAATCATTGGGATTATCAAGAACATGATTCAAGTCTAAGCAAAGTTTCTCATAATGATACAAAACAGTTGTGGTTTATTTCTTAAATGATGTTAGGTTTAATATCTAAACTATAAGTAAATGAATGATTTTCTATTTAGCTGCGTTATTCATAATAATTTAATTAACATATTACTATTGCAAATGACTATGACTAACTAGTTATTGCATTTCATCTCTAATCATTTTTAAAGCATTATATCATGAATAACTCTTATTCACGATGAATAGGGTGGTGATAGCGTGGTGATATCATTCCATAGAAGATTTAGAAAAAGAGCACACAGTTCTAAATGTGAATAATAGGTAATTGTATAAATAAATAGGGTTTTAAAATGTGAACCACTTTGGTTTATTTGGCTTTAAACTCAGTGATCTAGTTCTAGCAATAGATAAGATCCCTTAAAAGCAATCAATTTAACATACATACATATGGTCCATAGGTGATATTCTATTCTCTGTATGAAAAGCGCGATCGTCATTACTTGATTGGCTTTAATTGCCGCTGAGTACGGGGCCTATCGCAATCGGCTAAGCCGGGGAATCAGCCAGCCAATACATATCTCACGGTTCAGGGGCCAACTGGGCCAAAACCCAGAGCTACCATGGCAGCCTCCGATCGTAATTGAGGCGCCCTCCGCCCACAGATGAGCACCAGCAAAATGGACGACATCGCCGTGTGGCCAGTCGGCGTGAAATATGATCAGCTACCCCGGCGATTATGCAATGGGTTTTGGGCCAGGCCAGATGCTTCTGGCCCAGCACCAAGTACTCGGGGTGGGCCCCATAGCATTGACATCATTTCTGGGCCCCTCTCATGGCTGCATGAATCAGATTTGGATTCGGAATCGGAATCATAACTCCACTGGCATATGTTAAAGCCGAAAAAAAATTCGAGAATGACCAGCCCAAGCAGAGTTAATCATGGAAAATATTTTGCTAGCTGGCCGCCACGCTTTGTTAGCCAAGCATCAGGAACAACTTCCGGCCGGGTCGATGGTGTTGGCTTAGGCATGTGGGGAATGGATCGACGCGACTTGTCACTGACTCTGGCCAACTTCATTAGAATAATTATATTTCGAGCGAGTACCATATGAATGTGGTAAATTGTTTTCCTGAGACCGGGTCGTTGCCATCGAAAACTTATGAATGGGGCACTGGATTTGGTCTTTTTTGGTACAGCCAAATTTACATAACATAATCGTAATATTTCAGGGGTTGCATAATGTGTTCTACAAATGTTACATAACACTATTTCGAGGTCACTTTTGGAGAGTCCCACGGGTAAACTAGGGGGGATGTTTATCCATTCAAGACGGATTGTCCTTGCTTAACTTTTGTTATTCAAAATCTCATTTGAGAGGAAAAGAATGGCTGTCAGAAATGGATTTATTTTCCATTCTGCAAAGGTCTTTTAAAAAGATCTTAGGGTAGTTCTTTGTTATGTACAATAAATTAAATGTAGTGCACGATCAGTGATTTATAAAAGAAAGGATTTATGAGAGTTTCGTGCATTGAGAACGACTAATATAAAAATATGAATATAAATTAATAAGTCAAGAAAACATTTATTATGGCAATATTTGCTCTAACACAGTTTCTGAAAGTTGAATTTTTTTAAATCCCAATATTTTAAACATTTATTATCTACATATTTGCCATATCACAGTGTTTAAAAGATGAAATTTCCTAAATCCCACTATTTACATATGTGTTATTTGGTGCTTAAAGGAATTACTGAAGAGCCTAATTGACCGTTAAATTTTAGGAATATAATCCATTACAAAAGTCAGGAATTTATTAAACTTTTTAAGGCTAAAAGGTTCTTAAAAAATATGTAAAGTATTTTTAGCTCAGTCGAATTCCGAAGAACTACACTTAACATCATTTTTTTGAATGAGACTGTTTATTGTCTAATAATACTAAATATAAACCATTACAAAAATCATGAGTTTATTAAACTTTTTAAGGTTAAAAGGTTCTTAAAAAATGTGTAAACTTTTTCTAGCTCAGTCGAATTCCGAAGAACTACACTTTATGTCATTTTTTTTAATGAGACAATAAATATTTTAGTGGGTAAGTATAATTAATAAAAGGGGAATAATCATCTTTAAGTCTAATGGATTTTGTCTATATCGTTATGGAAGGATTCACCTGAGGTACAATACTGTACAACCCGACTATAAATTATGTCGCTATACAAAATAGGTTCAACGAATTGCACAGAAGTGAAAATGTAATATATGAGCACTATATTGAATCCCAGGAAATTGAAATAGATATTCTTAGGTATTCCGGTTGCATCCCGATGCTAGCGGAGAATTCCACGCCTTCAGAACTCACCAACATAATAGCACGCATGGTGACCCCGCTGCACTTGGCTCCACCGAATCGATCACAAATTTAGCACCTGGCACTCGATGTGCCTCTCCAATTTTGGGGGGTAAGACCGAAGATATCCTGTTCACACTGTATCACAACGAGCCAAAGCTTCTCGAACTGGCGTCAGACCGCGAATGATCTGGCCGGAACGGATGGCTCCGTATTTATTTCAACTCTAACCCAAGCTCTGGGTTCTGCCCGAGCCGAGAGCACTGAACCGCGATCCCAGCCCCGGATCATCGTGGCTATTAGAGGTGGTTTTGGTTTTCGGTGGTTGTGCTGATGGCTGTGGTTCGCTGGCACTCGTGGCTAAGGTGTTGGCACCCGGTGAGTTTTTTTTATTTTTTTGGACTGGGCTGGGACGTCGATTTGTCACTTGGCCTGCTCCAACACCTTGGTGGCTCTCGTTTCATGGTCAGTTTGGCTTTCGGAGAATGACAGAGAGGATGTGCCCGAAAAACGCCTTGATTGTCTCATCGAGAAGCGGGTTAATTATGCGTCTGTTGCGTAATGCCCAGCAGAACACTCCTGTGAAATTATCGCGGATTAATCCGGCTTCTCGGGCGGTGATTCACAGAGACTTCAGTCAAAGACTCAGCATGAGATTAGCGTTTCCACTTCCAACTGGAACAAAACACTTTTCAGCGCTTACATAATCCAAGACCGTGACCATGAAAAGGCTTTCCACCTGAAGACATTTCCAATTAAGAAATCTTTTGGGGTTACCCAGAGTCTGTGAATGCCCTTGAGGGAAAAACCTTGTTAAAATTTATTTAATAAATATAAATGATTGCATTTATCAGAATACAAATATAAAGTAAATTTCTGAGGTAATAAAATAATTCAAATTATTATTTTTTAAATAGGTGAAAGACAATACTTAATGCATATTTAGAAATGGTTAAGACAAAACAAGTTTTATACAATCAGAACTTCTATAGATATTTATAATGTACCTTAAATTTGAATTCAAATATGGGGAAAGTAATAAAAATATTTATTGAAATAGGTAACTTAATTTATTGAAATCATTATACCCGTTACTCGTAGAGTAAAAGGGTATACTAGATTCGTCGGAAAGTATGTAACAGGCAGAAGGAAGCGTTTCCGACCCCATAAAGTATATATATTCTTGATCAGGATCACTAGCCGAGTCGATCTAGCCATGTCCGTCTGTCCGTCTGTCCGTCTGTCTGTCCGTCCGGATGAACGCTGAGATCTTGGAAACTATAAGAGCTAGGCTATTGAGATTAGGCGTGCAGATTCCTGAGCTTCTTACGCAGCGCAAGTTTGTTTCAGCAGAGTGCCACGCCCACTCTAACGCCCACAAACCGCCCAAAACTGAGGCTCCTACAGTTTTCATGCTAGAATAAAAATTTTAACTGAAATGTATTGTTCTCATCAATACCTATCGATTGACCCAAAAAAAAGTTTGCCACGCCCACTTGAACGCCCACAAACCGCCCACAAACTTCAAAAAATCGTAAATATGAACGCAGATATCTCGGAAAATATCAAAGATAGAGAAATCGGAATTCAGATTTAGATTCCGTAGGCTTGAGCGCAGCGCAGGTTTGTCACGCGAATATGCCACGCCCACTCTAACGCCCACAAACCGCCCAAGCCTGTGGCGCCCACAATATTCATGCTAGATACAAAATTTTAACTGAAATGTATTGGTCTTGTCAATACCTATCGATTGACCCAAAAAAAACTTTGCCACGCCCACTCTAACGCCCACAACGCTTAAATCTGTCTACCGCCGGTAGGTGGCGCATTTCAACCTCGCTTTGCTGCATATCTCCATTTTCCTTTGGTCCTTTTAGCTGAGTAACGGGTATCTGATAGTCGAGGTACTCGACTATAGCGTTCTTCCTTGTTTTTAAAACCAGAATGTCGGTTGGATGTGCAAAATTAACCCTTACTGCAAATCAATTTTCTGTAAAAGAATTTCAGCTATCAAAGCATGACAAATTACCTTACCAAAAAATATAAAGTCATGGTGGGGGGTTGAGCCGGAATACCGCAGGTGGCGCTATGGATCACCTTCTTCGGCAGCCTGCTCACTGAACCCAAGGCAAAGGTCGTTGGCATCGTCCACCAAAATCATAACCAACCCATGAAAAAAAACAACAGCCAGGCGACAAGTTTAATTAAACGATTTAATTCAGTTTTTACAAAGCGCGCAACAGTCTGGCAGATTTGTTAGGCTCAGTTTGAGATACGATTTCGATATGGTACTCGAAATATATAGTTTCTTGGGCTCTGGAGATTGCATCTAGTTTGCTTCATGGAAGAACAATTTGTGATGTGTGTGGTGTGTACAGTGCGTTTCGTATTTGTGTGTGGCTCTCTGGGGGCGCAACAAGATCAACAATTAAGCTAATTCAACGATTCTGCTAAATACGAGTTATTGTCTCAAGTTGTACAAACTTTATAGCCTACAGTATGCGTGTTTGCATGTGTGAAAAAGTGGCAGTGTTCCTTACGATTTGATTATACTGAAATAGTTAATAAAAGCAAGCCAACAGAAACCTTGATATAAGTACGAAACTTAAGTAATTAAGAAATATCACAAATACTTATATATTCTATCTAAAAAAAAGTCAAATTTAACACGTAGTTGATGAAAATAAGAAATGAAAAAAATATTTAATGGATTTTAAAACTAAATATTAGAACTCGAGCAATGAAATATGTCTATAGGTACGAAATTAGTAGCCTAGATATTTAAACTGTATCACTGCTATCCTTTCACACACACTTGAATGTCCGCCGTAGATAGAAAAGCCAAGCGATTAGGGATACATGGGGGATAGTCGGGTATCACGATATCATCTTGGCCGCATTAGCGGCTGCTATATCATCCCGGAAAGCCAGGAAGCCAAGTTGGGCGTGCGAGGCCTCGTTTAAAGCCCTCGATCGTATGCACGCGCGGTACTGATCGGCTGTCAGCGAACTAGAACAGATCTATAAAATAAAGAAAACCATAAAATATATATAAAACAAAGTTTAACAAGTATTGTTATACCTTAGTGTGCCAGCGATGAAAGATTCCTGGATCGGTGGCCCGGATGATTTTGATTTTCGAGCGCACATACTTTCGGTAGAGCATCACATCCTCGCCACCCCATCCTACGATCTCCTCCTCATCGAAGCCCCGGACCTGCAGGAAGTTCGAGCGGTACTGACAAGTCATCCCGTAGCCAAAGTCCCGCCAGAATCCCGTGTCCCTTGAGATGACCAGCTGTTCCTCATCGCCGGGCAAAGGTTTGCCCTGCAGCGAGTATACCACATGGGGATTGTATAGACTAAAGACCACCGGGTAGTAGACCTATGTATTATAGGGAAAATAATGATATATAAATACAAACTGTTTCTTTTTTAAGTCTTTCATAGCAAATTCATTTACCTTTTTGCCTGGAGCGGAGTTCCAGCGACAGCGCTCAAGAAATCTGGTGGTGAACATAATGTCAACGTCGCACATAAAGAGCAGTACATCCTCTCCTGAAGGTTGAATATGCTCGGCTCCCAGTCTCAAAGCCTTGGCTGTAAGTAATATAGCCACGATTATTACAGCAAATAATAACTTTACTAAAACAATAAGAAGGAACTAAGTAATATCTTTACGGTAGATTAATTTCATTAGACCAAAGAAAAAATATTCATTATATTTTAATCTTGACTTTTTGAATTTACCATTAAAAAACTAAGGAAATATTGCATCATTGTGCTTACCCCTGCTAAAAGTCTCATTGAGGGCCAGAAACTGTGTCCTTTGGGATCGGCCTGCCAATCGTTTGGCTTGGTTCAATCCGTTTGTACCAAAATACACCACAATGAGTTCCAATCGACGATCTTCGAGCTTGGCGAACATCTGCAGGAAGCTGCGAAAGCTGTGCAGACGTCCTGACAAGGGCAGTATCACATGGATAACGGGTGGACTGTGACTTGGATCTGCACTACCATTATGCAAATGCGATGATAACTCCGATAGCTGTACGGTTTGTAGGGGAGCGAAAGGTCGCATGACTAGGGCCCTCCTCACAGGACTCGCCTGGTGCTTAACACTCTGGAAATACAGCTCGTACTGGGTGCCTGTGGTGGGCTCATTACGATATATGCCCTCGATAAAGTCATCCAAAGTATATTTAATCACATCCGAGGGGTAACCTCCGGCAGAGCTAGCTCCCTTTGCTCGTATCCTCGCCGAATGGTTCCTGTTTAGGCTCTCCAGGGCTTTGTTTACTGCCTCGATGAGATCTCGACGTCTATAGCCAATGGGTTTCTCCACCACCCGCTTGCCCAGTCCCAAATCGATGGGATATACCCGGGTGAAGGTGAAGTGATTGTAGGGTATCAGCTCGTACTCATTATTCAGCGGCAGTCCATGCAGTATTTCGGCGGCACCCACCTGCTTGCGAATATAACTACTGCAGTCGTAGTGGTGACCCAGTGGAGCGGTTGGTGGACCCACGGTGGTTTCTTGCAGCTGGAGACTGCCATTGGATATCTTGGCAGCACTGCGATTATTTTGTAGAAACAGAATTTGAGTGCGAAGGCCCAAAACCTCTTGTTTTAGCCGCTCAATTTCCGCCTCCCGTTCACTTAGCGCATAACTAAATCCACTAGATTCACTGGGGTTGTTGTGTTCCGTTTCCCTCGCCGTAATCTCGTCGAATCCGCATTTTGTGAGCACCACTATAGAGGCGGCTGTCACCAGGGCGAACAGCAGCAGCAGTCGCAGCAGCAACTTGGAAACCAGCGAGTTATGCATTTTCCATAGTTCCCTTAAGGTTTTCTATCTGAAATTGGAATAGTTCCAAAAGACCATAAGTATTTAGTTATATTTTTGCAATTCTCTGAGGCGGTTTTAACAATCGGTTCTAATATATTATCGCTTAAGTTGTTTAATAAATAATTATATTAGAGTCTTTAAAATTTGGTTTCCTTCGGTCTTTCTCAAAAAATCGGTAAAAGAATTCTTAAAGATCCTTTGATCTACCAGTATATTTATATACAAATCTCCTACATATAAAAAGATTTAAAATTCTGGCTTATTAAACGCCCTAATCATAAAATATTTCAAAAGGCTATGAAAGAATTGATAGATATCATACAATGCACAATATACCATCTATCATCTACAATAATTTTTTAAGGCACATTTTTTTTATCTTGATGTTTATTGTTGAACTAAGGGTCCACCTGTTTCTCCTCTTTCATGAATATGATTCATACTTTTCCCGATCTGGTAATAACAATTCTAAAAATTTTAAAATATGTTTTAGGCATTTAGATAATGTAATGTAGTTTTACGTATGTAGATATATCTACATACACCTTACACGCTATTTTGACATACCCTGACTACCCTTCTCCATGGTTTGAGTCATCGCTTTAGTGCGGTTCCTTTTTTTAAGACTTGTGATATGTTCAAAGGAAAATATGTGTGATCTCTTGCTGGATACTTAAAACATTTTCTTTTTTTTCTTGTTATTAAACTATAATTTCTATACTTAAACTCACCTAAATATAATTTATAAGTAAACTTCATTTTTTATAATTCAGGATTTTAAATTTTTCCATGCATAGTATTGAAAAAATAAAAACGGTCACACTTTGATCACAAGCTGATATTTATAAAAGAAATTATTGCGTTATTATAACGTAGCCTTTGAAAACCCTAAATAACCAGCAGTATTCTAGAGGCATATTGACGTGGTGAGTGCTTGGGCGTTGTTTTTTTCATTTTTCACCCAAGTAAACAGAGTTGGTTGGCATTGCCGAGCGCAACAAGTTCCCCAATCGCCCAGAAGTAGTGTATGGTGTCGACTTTCGGAACCGAGTGAATCATTCCAACAAGCAGATAAGGTGGTCGCAGCCTTTTGTTTTCTGCAATTTCTAGTTACTACCTATTTCTGGGTGTGCGTGTGTGACGGACCTTGCATTTTACTTAATAAAACAGCGAATTGGTTAATTTTCCCCCCGCAGAAACTTCATAATGGAGAACAACGAAGCCCCCTCCCCCTCCGGATCCAACAACAACGAGTAAGTGGTGGAATTCCATCTAATAAGAGCACAGAGGCAAGAGAAGTCCGATGAGAATTGCTCCGGATATGACTGTTCTTGAACCATTTGAACGGCCATAGTGCAAGTATAGGGATCTAAAGATTTACGCTCGCTCTATAAAGACGGCAGCGGAGAATTTCGAACCAGCGTCGCAACGCTGGAAGAAAACCCGAAAACCGGCCGCGTCATAATAGAGATGGGCGCGTGACTGTATTTTTAGCACGACACGGCACGCCTTAAAATTAAAAAACATATTTAACATATATCTTTTCTTTTTTGAAAAAACTATTGAGTTTTAGAAAGATTCACTTTACAAAGATCTTTAATATTTGTTAAAAAAAACCATTTCAATTTGAGAATTTTTTATTTTTATTTTTCAAAACCTTTTAACAATTTTTAACGTTAGTTTCTTTTTTACTAGTGCATTATACATGCAAATACGTACAAGTTCAGATGAATTTTATTTAATTATCAAAAATTCGTTTCTATTTCACTTTAAGTCATTTTAAAAACCATTATGGTGAACCGGACCTTAAAATTAAGTTATCACCTAAAATGTTTTACCGGTAGAAAGTTTAATTTAAGTTCTAAAAAAGAAAAACGTTCGAAGCGTTGTCAGGCCTTTTTTCCGTTTGCTATAAACTAATTATTATTTTTATAATGAAACACCTTTGTAAAGAAAGAAAGTATTTACAGTATATATGTCGCATAAATCTTGAAGGTAAATTTGTATAGCCACACAAAGACACGCCTCCATAGACCGAAAGTAATAACGATAATTTCTTATCGGACAAGGGTATCCCCACATATAAATGATATACGTATGTCCATCAAGACTCTTGCTTTTGTGCTCTGTATCTGAACGATCTATCTGCTGCTCTTCATAAGTGTAAGCATCCCCCACAAAAACACATAATATTGTACAGTTTTCCCATACTTCCGCCGCCGCCGAACGCAAATGACAACCACTACAACCAATTCGGGGATCATCAAATCAGCAACAACAATGCAAACAAGCGACTGCAGCAGACCCAGGCCAAGGTGGACGAGGTGGTGGGGATCATGCGGGTGAACGTGGAGAAGGTCCTGGAGCGGGACCAGAAGCTGTCGGAGCTGGGCGAACGGGCGGACCAGCTGGAGCAGGGAGCCTCCCAGTTCGAGCAGCAGGCCGGCAAACTGAAGCGCAAGCAATGGTGGGCCAACATGAAGATGATGATCATCATGGGCGTCATCGCCGTCGTGCTGCTAATCATAGTGCTGGGTGAGTTTTCCTATTTTATACCGCTTCGACTTGTGCTTTCTGGGGCTTTTGGTTGCGGTTTCTTCTCGATCAGGCAGAAGAGAAGTAGTATAGCTAGGTGGCTGGTTTGGTTTTGGTTCTATCATGTCTAATATCGCACTTCGACGCCCTGCAAACGCCCTAATCTTGCTCAACTTGTGGTCGAGGTTCTCTACCAACTAATTCATGTGGCCCACAGCTAACCAATCCAATAACAGATACTCGTTCTCATACTGATGACAACCCGTTGTGAATTTCTGTTTACTTGCAGTGTCGCTTTTCAATTGATACAATTAAACACACACAGAAAAAAAACTAAAGCAAAGCCAACAAAAAATAAAAATGCAATACAGTAAGGTTAAGGTTCAGATTGATCGTTAAATACGATAGTGTACGTGTGTACCCGGCTCCTACTATATACACTTACAATTGTATATTATATTTTATAAACGTCTTAAGCTAAGCAACTCTAAAACTCTGAAGGTAATTGTTGTTTCTGTGTCTGTCCTAAGTGTTAATTATCATTATATTTGTTTAGTCTATATGTGGGAAGATTAGAACCTCGTTGTATACGTGTGTGGATCGTACACGATAGAATGAAAAGCATTCGTTTAGTTTGACTTTAAAACAAGACAAGTAATGGATTCTTAAAAACCCTATGGAAAGGGATAAAATATTTCTACCTATTGATTGCAATATTGGTAGCAAGTTTGAAAAAGTTTAAGGTTTATAAGAAAATTCATTTGTTAAGAAATCATTCCCCAACTTCAATTTATTTAACAGTATGTTATTTAATAGTAAGTTATAGTATGAATCGTTTTATTGGGCAGGCGTTATCAGTTATTCATCAAAGAAAACCATTTTCAAAATGAAATCACTGTATAATTATTATGTACGCTGAGTTTGGAATTTGATAAGAAATATAGTGACTCATTTATTTTCAAGAAGTAAATATTTATAGAGGGGTTTATAGTTCGATGATTGGGAACTTTCTAGATATACCACATCTCGATTCTAATATAAAGCTATTTCAAACATCTAACAATGTGTTCTCCCCTTTTAGTGTCCGTTTGGCCAACTAGCAGTGACAGTAGTGGTGGAGGAACTAAGGCCATAGCCACCCAGGCACCGCAGCACTAGAGGCATCCAAGAAGTGAGGTAAACACACGGATACGAAACGGAAAAGGACCAAACAACCAGATCTGGGACGGAAACCTTTGTGGTCTTTCCGAACAGGAGAGGAAAATCAAAATGGAAACCTACTAAAAAATTTCTTCTAGCATATATTCTATTTAAGAATGTAATTATTAAAACTTAATGTTACACCTAACACTTTTATGTATTGTAGCCGAGACCAGAAGTCCCTTTAAATGTGTATTGCATATGTACGATTATATATACGTGTACGTAATCCAATTGAAAATACATAATTCCACATACACTATAACCAGTCCAAGGAAGTCCGCAGGACTTTTTAAAAAACGTTTCACAGACAAAGCCATTTATTTACATTCAGCGACGATGGTTAAATTGCGATTATCGATTTTCCGGCAATCCGAATCGAATCAAGACGACTGAAGTCGCGCCACCCAGACAAACTTGTCCCATCGACACATCGAGACACTGAGCAACTGAGAGGAGGAAGCCTCGTTCCGCGTAAACAGTCCGTCCCAGCTGTTCCGATAGTCCGCGCATGCGTCCCGCTCACTCGGTTTCTTGTCGATAAAATAGGTACTTAAATATACCCTCAACGTTCGCGTCCCATCCCATCAGCTCCAAAAAAGACGCAGTCGTCCATACGTAGCCCATGTACAGGGCGAAGAAGTTGAGGTAGTACAGCTGACCGATCAGTATATAGTCCCCGTTTGAATCGTAGTGATAGAAATGGGGCCTTCGCAGCGAGGCGGCAAAGACTACGACGAACTGTGGGGCAAGAATGGGAGCTACATTGTAATTTTGGAATCACTAACCATAGTAAAGTGACAGATTAAGATGTATGTATTGTATGTAAAAACTTGCTGTTAAATTATTTGTATACCTATTTAAACTAAGATTCATCTTAAGCTGTCAGAATTTTAAAAACATAAGTGTCATTACATTTTCGAGACGCTTACCACGTTCGAGATCATGGTGTATACAAGCAGGGTAGGAAACTCTATGGTAACGCGCTTCATTTCGGCGCATACTATGATGCCAAAGCAAGTCAGCACGAATATCCTCTCGCTCCACAGGATCACCTTGTTCCGGGTGGTCTGAGGTGAAACAGGTGAGTGTCGGTGGCCATAGCACATTTCTTACCTACGAAGAGGCCTCTTTGGTGCTTGACTGCCTTGTTGCCGTATATTACACTGATGATCATCATGAGGAAGGTGAGGAAGACTGACAGGATGAGGCTTACGTACGGGGCTCGTTTGGCGGGCTTCATGATCGACATGGTATTCACCTCGTACTGAAGATTGGATCAAAAATAAAGGTACATACGAATTACACAGGCTTAGACTATCCACTTACCGTCCAGAGGCCCGCCAAAACCCGAACCCACATAGGCTTCTTAACGATGAGATGGTAAAAGAAACCGTAAAGCTGGATGGACAGGAAGCTGATGAGGAACTGGACCAGGCTGAGGTAGTAGCGTTCCGCCAGAAAGTCCTTTAGGGGCTTGCTGGAGGGCGGGATGATGGATTGGAAGACCTATCAAAAGGCTGCAGAGCCACGACCGCGAATCACTACTCACATCTCCATGGCCACCGAGACCTGAATCTGCCCGATGACGAGCATAATAATGGTCACCTTGTATGTGGGTCCTATCAAACTCTTCCGGCGCGGTTGGGGGTTTTCACGCAACATATGTACAGACGCTCTAGGTCTGGAACTGTTTCTGGAGTGGCTTGTTTCGATTCACATCTAAATTTATGAAAAAAAACATCAAACTATCAGAAAAATAAATGCCAACTGTTCTGACCGCCATCGGGATCGCGATAAGTTGGATTTTACCTTTTGGTTGATTTTGCGGTTTGAATACTCCCTTGCAGCTTGTAAAAGGCCTGCAAAGGTAAAACTATATGGCGGATATAGTATGTTGTGTAACTGGGTAACTGCCATTTTCAATTTTGTGACTTAATATGCTTAATAAGCAATACTAAAAAGGCCTGGATATCTGCGTTCTATAAAGTCCTCACAGAAAATATAGTATTTAAGTACTCCCTTTTTTGAAAACACAACCTATTTAGAAAAGGTTGTTCTGGAATTCACAAAATCGGGCAGGGTGCTATAAAGAAGATCATGATAAAAAGAATATAAATTTTGAAAAAATCTAAATATAAACCCTCTTACCCTTATATCACTAAGGCCTTGACTTCTCCATTAAGTTTGAACGTAGTTGCCGTTGGTTTCTGTATTCCTTACTCCGACACAAAACCCGGGCCACGCCCACAACTCCATGGAGGACCGCCGACTGAGGATGCGGGCCTATAGGAAGGCCCGCCGGAAGTTCGCCTGTGTCGTTTATATGGTGACCATAGCCTGGATGGTTCTGGCTCTATTGCAGTGGCTCCTGGTCAGCCTAATGTGAGTGGGAAGATGCTGTGGAACCTTTTTTATATCATTTGACCTTTCAGCTCAGATATAACCCTGGTCTTCATTAATCTTTACTGGATTAGTGTGATCTTCTTTGCTTTGGCCATGGTTATGGTCACACTGTTCATATTCTTCGAGAAGATCCGCTTCATCATTGGTCTCAACTGGCTGATCACCGTGCTGATAGTAAGTATTCCGTGAACAAATTCTGCCTGATCTCCCATTTCGATTCCATCGGCTAGGTGGAGTTCGTGATTATAGGTATATTCGCTCTGGTGGCCCGATCTCTTTGGCCAGATCTTATAATGTGGTTTTTCATCTGCGTGCTACTGGTCTTCCTGTTCGTTCTGCTGGGTTCTATAATACCAGTAAGGATTATGTTGTTTTTTCTTCTGCTTCTTCTTGATAAAATTTTCCCCAGCACGATCTTACATTGGACGTTGTAATCCTGTTTGTAATGGCCTTTATTTTTCTGATCGTCACCATCTTCTTTGTCATGATGCACATTCTGATCGCTATGCCCTATTCCTTCGTAGTGTTCCAGATCTTCATCAGCGTTATCGTGCTGTTGGTAAGAAGTTTTAGCTCTAAGGGTTACTTGTAGGTAGGGATTGACCTATACTTTTGCCACCAGTTCGTGATGTACCATGCACAGACGATCAACGGTGGACGCTTCGCCGAGATGCGACTCAACGATCACCTGCTGGCCTCCCTCATCCTCTTCCACGACTTCATCATCATCTTCCTGCTGACCTTCTATGCCCAGATTGTCTACCGGGTCGCTTCGAGAGCCTCGACAACTACGGGGTCTCCACTTTTTGCCACCTGGGCAGACACGACGCCGATTATTGAGAATATCGATGAAGATTTCGCGACAGAAGAGGACATAACCAGCGAAGTTGACGGTGAACCTTCTCGCGAACTATCACCCGACGAAGAAAGCATGGTGTTCTTCTAATGGATGTGTCTGACTTTTCTGGGCATTTACTGATGGAGAGACTAATTGCCCGTCGACTTAAAACCTGTGTCCATTGGCAGGCCAAGGATAATTTCAGGATTCAAGGGCCTGGCGTCCGGATGATATCAATAAACACTTACAATAAAATAACAACATTCTTATAAAATGTTAAGCCTCTGATTTTTCCATTCTTTGGGAATAAAAAAAATTGTATTTTAAAGAGCTAAAATATGGAAAAACCCAGGTAGTCCAGCTAGATATTCTAGTTTTCCCACACAATAAAACAAATTCACGTCAAGTTTAACTGGAACTTTGAAACTTTAATCACTCTGACATTAATTAAGTGTGGATATATGTAAGCCGGTAAGTTTTGGAGTTTTTTTGTTTTTTAACTTGACCGCTAATCAGTTATCTTACAATTGGATATAGATATGGGCATAAATATTTTACGGATATTACGTACGACGATTGATTGCATTATTGATTGTTTGCACAGCAGCGTTGGATGACTTTCCCTTCTCCCCAAACACACTTATGTACAATGAAACTGAGGTGTCAAGTGATATACCTTAAAATGTTGTTAAACATTTGCTTAACAATAAAATTATATATGGGCTTGCAACTTAAATAATGCTTAGATAAATAATGCTAATATAAATAATACACCGCTGGGTTCATTACTTAAAACCATATTTTCTCAAGTCCAAATTAAAATTCCAGTTTAGGGCTTAGGCAAAGTCTCTAAAATGAAATTACCTAAAAACGATCCAATATTTCGGATTCTATTTAAGCTTCTAATCAAATAGAACTAAGGAAGCATATTTATAAGTTAATAACCTATGACTAAAGTGACTCCATGGAGGAGGTTGCCGAGCAAACGGTGGCATCCGAGTCGCTTTCCCGTTCCCGCAGCCCCTCCTCCCCGATTCCATGGGCGGAGAGCATGGGCTGCGAGGAGGGGGAGGCGAAGGACAGCAGCAGTGGGGTCACCAGTTCATCCAGGCTGCTCAGGGGCGTGGGTGTGGGCGTGGCACCGCCGCTGAGACTGCTGCTCTCGGTCGAGGAGTTGTTGCCCAGGGATTGGGATTGCGAGGAGTAGCGCTCCAGGAGCAGCTGACTGAAGGTCTTGGCCGGCCAGTCGGGATCCTCTGGTGATTCGCGGGTGGGCGTGGTCAGGGGCGTCGGGAGGCGGCAGATGCTGCTGCTGAAGGAGGCGCTGCTCTGGGCCAGACTCTCGAGGGGCTCCAGGAAGCGCTTGCCGTGGTAAACGTTGCAGGTGGTGACGGGGGTCAGGAGGCTGTCCACGGACACGGTGACATCGCTTCTGGGCAGGGGCGTGGGCAAGGTCATTCCACACAGGGCAATGGGTCGGAAGAGGTTCGCCGGCGGGGAGTGGGTCAAGGAGTGCGAGTTGGAGCTGCAACTGCGACTGGGAGTGGACAGGGAGTGGTCGTGGTCGTGGTCGTGGTCATGATCGTGGTCGTTGGTGGGAATATTACTGGGCCTGCACAGAGACAGCAATTCAGATTCTGGAAATTTAACAAGAATAACTGAAATGGTTAGGAGGGACTTTTAAAATCTTGACCAGTGAAGTCACTTTTACTAATTTCCATTTCTGACACATTCTTTTTGAACTTTTCAAAACCTGATAAGATTCCTACACTTTAATAAAAATTTAATTGTAAAAATAAATCTGCACTTTGAATTAAACATTTAGTTATAATTATGTGAAATAACTGCAACTCAATTTTTTATACAAAACATATTTTAGTGCAATATCCAAATTGCAAAAATTTTTATTACGGAAAGTATTATATAATATATTGTTTATTTATATTTTTAATAAGATACAAAATATTAAAATCAATGTCTTGAATCCTAAAATAACTACACTTTTTCTATTTAATACTTCCATGTATTCAATTTTATAAGCAACAACGCAGTGGATGATATTAAAATTAAAATATTCTAAATTGTCTATTAAATAATTGGATCTACTACGTTTTTAATCAGTGTACAATGTAAACTGTACATGTTAGATAGAACACTATTATGGAATTTGTAAAAATATTTATAATATATATTACAAAATATATAAAACTATATATTGTTGCCGAAAACTAGAAAGTGTTCTGAAATATGAGGAAACTTTAGTTTCTAGAAACACGTAAGCAATTTAAGAACTCAAATCTTAAAAATCAGTTATAGACGTCACTGGTCTGAATACGCCTTGGGGTCTCTCAAACGCAATCTAGCACTGGCGATACATCTAAAGGGCCGACTACTCTACCTGGGCTTCATACCTTCCGGCGACTCCTCGTTGTCCTCCTGGATGCTCGCCTGCTTTTCGGTGTTTCCCTGGACCGCCGCGGATGTGGTGCGGCCATAGGAGTTGGTGGAGCCGGTCCGAGTTGCACCACTGCCTGCGTCCAGGGTCGTCTGCACCACCACGTCCATGTGCGAGTCCAGCGAGAACTGCTTGCCCGACATGAGGATGCCGCGCACTCGACGTCGCATCGATGGGGATTCCTGGTGCTGGAATATCGTAAGTCCAAGTTTTGGCTGCCTGGCTAACCTACACTGACTTACCGCTATCCGAACACCCGCATAGGTCTTGGCCAGAAACTCATCCGCATCGAAGATGGCTGCAAACGACCCATTAACCACCTTTGGTGAAAGTGGAGAATTCGAGAGCAGAAGACTCGAGCCGAAGGCTTCATTTTTTTCCTTGGTTTCTGCGGAATAACAAAATGGGATCATGAAGGTTAAGACCTTGGTTTTCAGTTAAAAGAAATCAAAAGCTAACTAAAAAACTATAGATATTTAAACCCCAAAACCATAAAATATATAAAGTAACATCGATAGATGTTGTCTGATATTGTTATATACATTTTTCAGAACATGGTTTTCTCACTTTGAATCCCATTCAGTTCTCTGTGAGCTCCCCTTACTTCTTAATGCCGACAGTCTTATCAAAACGAATATATTTATAAATAAAAATAAACAATATCATAACTCAAAAATTGAACAATACACGCAAAGCTCAACCGCATGTTGGTCAAAACAACGATTTCCGGTGGATCGGGGTGCATAATCAAACTGAAAACATGAACGGAAACGGAAACGGAAACACGAACAAGAACGGGAACGGAAGCAGATACGGTGACTACTGCAGGCGGTAGGACTTGCGTTTACCCTTGAGATAGACGCGGTTGGAGATAGTGATGTTCATCTCCTCCAGCACAATGGAGGCAACCTGCCGGATCTCCATCCAATCCTTGACGATATCATCGAGGGTCGTGTGCGTCGAGGTGATGGTGAACCGGATGACATACTGTCCCTTCAGCGACGAGGGGATGCAGTGCAGGTTGCCGCGGTGGTTCAACCTCTTCAGCAGCTTCTCGGTGATCTCGTTGTCGCCCCGGATCCGGAAGACCACCAATCCCAGATGCCGCTTGGCGGGCAGCTCGAACCGGTGATCGGCCAGGACGAGGGCCTCGAACTTCTGGGCCAGACGCACGCCCTCGCGGATGTGGCGCTGCAGTCCCTTGATCCCGTAGGATCGCAGGACGAACCACACCTTGAGGGCCCGGAAGCGACGACTCAGCGGGATCTGCCAGTGCATGAAGTCCACCGCCACGCCCGAGTTCTCGTGCTGCAGATACAGGGGCTCCACATTGAAGGTCCTGTGCACGGCGGTGCTGTCGCGCACCCACAGCGCGGTGGCATCGAAGTGCACCATCAGCCACTTGGACGGGTTGAAGGCGATCGAGTCCGCCCGCTCGATGCCGCGCAGCCAGGTGCGGAACTCCGGGCAGATGAAGGCGCTGCCGGCGTACGCCGCGTCCACGTGGAGCCACAGGTGGTGCTCCGCGCACACCAAGCCGATCTGGAGGAAGACTTCAACATTATTATATCTTGATGGAGTAGAGTACCTAATCTGAAACTTTTAAGCTATTAAACTCATTCAAACATATAATTGTCTTATCAGTCTTGATTATTTGACTAAACAAAGTACAAATCGTTATCAAAATTTAGAAAAAATATTAATTTATCTATTCAATGAATTTAAATATTCATTATAAATATTCGGATCGAGCTTGGAATTATTGAGATATTTAAAAATAAATTTTTTATTGTATCGCGAACCTATGCTGCTAAAAACTATAATTAATTAAGCTCGTAAAATATTTTATTCAAAATGTTGGGTTACAATAACAAAAGGTACATTTCATGCTTTCGTTTTAAAATTTGTGAGTCATGGTAGAAAATATAAGATTCAATATGGGTAATTTATATTTTAAAAATGTATTGACATTAGAATAAATAATTTCATATTAAGAAAAATGTTTAAAGTCTTTAAAATAACAAAATTGTGAAATTTTCAGTTATCATATTAAAATTTAAATGACATTCATTCAGAGTGAAAAACAAAGCGAAAAATATGTACTTTGAATTTTTTTCAAAGTAAATAAACCATAAAGCATATTGTTTCTAAATACCGAATTTTCACACATTTCCACACATTTAATTTGTATGTTCCTGTTTTTATGAAACTTTAAGTTTGTTATTTAAATATATTGCCTATCCTAAATTATGCTAAATATCTAAAAGCCTGTATTATATTTGAATATCACCACTAGTATCTTTTTGTGTGGCCAGTTGATTAAGGCCCTTGGACTATCTCTTGCTCCCCTTAATTACTCCCCAAACACCCACCTCCTCCAGGTTGTCGAAGCTGCAGCTGCCGGTGGTGCCGAGTGTGGCGCAGACCTAAAAATAAACCACCGCAGGACACTTAAATGCTGACATGTATTAATTGGCTCCAGTGGGAGTCGCGAATCTGGGGTCTCCAGTCGGGAATCAAGAATCAGGAATCAGCTGGCTGCAGAAGGCGGGCCAATTAATTTTGACAGACTGCCACTCACCCAGAAGGGGACCAGGCCCTGCTTAATGTCATCCTCGATGGCCTCGCGCAACAGTTTGCCGCGCATCGCCAGGTCCTCATCCGCCTCGATGTACCGCATCCTCACGAGTCCTGCGGAAAAAGAACGGGAGTGTGGCTTAGGCCTTAAGCGGCTTAAACGATGAAGCTGCTATGGTCGAGTGAGCCGACGTTAAGATAGTATGGCTGCAAAATGGCATCAGCATAAAGCCAACTTTGTTTAAAAAAGATATATAGATCTCAGGCAGAGGTCGGTGGGTAAGTGGATTATAAACTTGGAAACTAACGATTCAAAGTTCTGCATAGAAATCGGAAGGGAAAGATGGGAAGGTTTTTAAATTATGGGATCTCAAGTCTTTAAAGGGTATTAAGTACTATAGATCACGGTATCTAATTGTATATCCTGGTATCTCAAAGGATTATAGGTACTACCCACTCTGGTACCTAAAAAGATATTTAATACTATATATTCTAGTATTTTAATAGTTATTAAGAATTATATAATCAATATGTACTATATACCTTGGTGTATCTAAAAGGGTATAAAGTACTCTATATCCTGGTTTCTAAAAGGGTAATAGGCACGACACAACCATTTATCTACAAAAAATATTTAATACTGTATCTAAAAAGTGGTTAAGAATTATATACTCAATAAGTAACATATATCCTGGTATTTAAAGGGGTATAATCTATAAGGTTATTAAGCTGTATATCCTGGTTTCAAAAAAATATAATAGGCCATACACCCTGGTACATTAATGGGAATTAAATACTGAATATCCTAGTATCTAAAAAGTCCTTAGTCAGAATATACTAAATAAGTACATATATCCTGGTATCTAAAAACCTTTAAAAAGTTTTGATAGACCCACCAATTAGTGCCGCCTTCTCCACACTGGAGTGCGCCTGATCGGAGCAGTAGGCCACCAGCCGGGCGTTGATCTCCGCATCCTGGTAGCCAGGGTGTCGCTCATGGAATCGCTGGATGGCCCGAGTGCGTCCTGCCAGCAGGCAAACTAGCGTAGCCTCACTGGCCGTGGTCTGCAGCACTCCGCCGCCCTGGCTCTGGGAACTCAGGTGGAGAAAGGCGTCCGGCAGACCGATCATCTTTCCCAGCCAGTTCATCACTATGATCTCCAACTCAGTGCAGGCCGGCGAGCTGGCCCAGGTGAATCCCAGGCAGTTGATAGCATCCGCCAACATATCACCCAGTAAGGAGGGCATCGAGTTGAGGGCCGGAAAGTAGGCGTGCATGTGCGGCGATTGCCAGTGGGTTATGCCGGGCATCACGATCCTCTCCACATCCGAGAATATCTTCGGCCAGGGCTCTCCCTCGATGGGAGCCGATTCCGGCAGTAGTTGACGCATATAGCCGGGACTCACATCCGGAAAGACACGACGTTCCCGTATATTCTCCAGATAGTCCGCTATATAGTCGACCATCTCTTTGCCTAAAAATATATTAAAAAGTTTCATCACATTACAGTGCAGTATACTTCGACAACATCACTTTTTTTGATTGGTTAAAGATTTTTATAAATGGTTAGTTATCTATTTTTATTATGTCCTAACAAATATGCATTTCAAAAAATATTTAAAAATTTAGAAAAGTAAAATAGAAATGATTATTACTTTTTATTTACTTAAATAAATCAATTAAGCTTTGCAAAACTCTTTGCCAGTAGTAAACTTTTTTAAACACTTGAAAATAAATTCCCTGTTTACCTTATTTTGGCTGTATCTTTTAGTACAATCAGGATTAATGAAAAGAAAATAAAATAAAAAATATTACTCGTTTTTTCTTTACGCTGGAAATTTTCATACATTGTAATAATAAGCACCGAATAATTAGTATCGTCATGCCTTACACAAAAACAGCCATGTAAGCTGGGGAAATGTCAATAAAAATTGATTTGAAAATATGCTACTGGTTAGCCAGGATTGCCCCCCTGTGTCTGGGCCATGTGTTACAGGCCATCAAACGAAGACAAACGGCCGGGACAAATCCGCCCTGGGGCCAATCAAATATACGCCCCGTTGTATTGGATTTCCATCCGGTATTTACATACTTGCGTCTGCCGCTGGGCACTTTATGGCCCAGATTTGGCCAACACTCACCCCTTTGGCGGTATTCCTTGAAGTCCATGCTGCAATCTCTGCGCTTAACCCTTGCTGACGTAAATACTGTGCAATTGTCGCACGCAATCAGGGCTTATAAATTTATTTGCTAGCGCTTCGTTTCGCAATGAGTTTGGCCTAATCCTGTTGGACTTCTCGCTAGGCCAGCTCCATTTTTCGGGGACTTGGGCTAAATTGAAATACCAAATGGGAACGTCAACCGTCTGACCGCTGCGGAAAAATAGGAAAAACAAATGGAGAACAATATAATGGAATAGAAACTTGGACACTTCCGATGTTGTGGGGCTTCTGGTGATGGCTGGAAAGGAAAATGGTGAGGAAAAGAATGGAAAATCGCTTGGAAAAGCGATGAGAAACGCTGCCAGCTGTGAAAACACAAGGGTGGACCTCGGCCACTGGAAGGGTTCACACTGGATGGGTCACCTAATTGCGGCAGTGATAATATTTGTCCTATAACTAGGGCTTTTGGGATAGAGCCCTGCTTTTATACCAAAGTATACCCAATCCGATAAGGGATGTGTTGGCAAGTTGTCGGAACATGGAGCTCCCTAATTGGCCATCCCACCGGGCCAGCACGATATGAGGGGGCTAACTCAGGGGGCATGCACTCGGATCGCAGCTGATCACCAACAAAATTCCGTTTAAATTGGAAAGTGCCCTCTAATTGTTTATGCTTGCTGACTCGCATAGCTTGATTATATTTTAAATACCGCAAATTAACTATATCACTCGATCTGCAGCGCGTGTGCAGCATTCATACCATATAGGTGTACCCATTTTCCAACTGCATTTTGTCATGCATTTAGAACGAAGAAAACATGATCTTGAAATCATCGATGGAAATGTCGGGCAATCAAATTAAAAATGTTGATAGTCGTTGAACCGCAACATTGTTGCCTTAGCTTGGGTTGTAGATAACTGGAGCAGGGAATTTGGAAAAATGTTAGATACCAATATTCTAGATAGCACAAGATATTTATATTACATTTTTAAAACATCTACAAATATTTTTATAGGGCTGGAACAACCGTTGGTTGCTTTTTAGAAAGATTAAGAAGATTTTAGAAAGATTTCTTTAAATAAAACTATTTTATTACCAAGCGAGCACAAGCACAATCACAACACAATAGAATATTCCACGCACAGGACTCGAATCAAAGTCGAACTGAGTGGAATTGGAGTCAAACAGGACCTATTTATACCCGGAAACTGTTGCTTTGCTGCTGCAGAACCAAAGGACATTGGGCCAAATGAAAATGCCATTAAACAGCAGGATGGCTATTTTCCTAAAATGAGTGACGACAACAATAAGCTTATGGGAATGTGTGGGTGTTTCAGCAAGTCTTTGGATACACTTTCGTTGAATCTTTGTATCAGAATTTACAAATTAATTAAGTAATAAGAATGAATAATTTTGTGTATGAATGTAGTCTTTCCTTCTGTCTTACAAATACATAATAATTTTTAAATGTTTGACGGCCTATTACTACCATTTTTGAAATTAAACTTTCAAAATATAACTTACCATAAATAATATATAACATAAAATACCGATTTTATAAATTTTAAAAAGCGTTGTTGTCACTAGTATGACATTTAATATATTGGGTGGGCAAGAAAGTCATGTCGTTTTTTTTAGTAATCGTTTTTAATCTAATTTATTTACGACTAATCGAGCACCAGGGTCACACTTTTTAGTATCGTTTTAAAGCTTATTGTCTTAGGTACTATCGACGAAAATTTGGTAATTATTCGATAACATTTGTGGAAGCTATAGCAAATTAAACATGGAGGACCTAAGTGAGCATTTTCGGCATATTTTGCTTTTTTACTTCCGAAAAGGAAAAAAAGCGGTCGAAGCTCGCGAAAAATTGTGCGAAGTGTATGGTAAAGATGCCATGAGTGATCGCCAATGTCAGCGCTGGTTTGCCAAATTCAGGCTTGGAGATTTTGGAGTTAAAGACGCCCCACGTTCTGGTCGACCATCGGCCGTTTTTGACGAACAAATTCAGGCTTTGCTGGATGAAAACCGGCGCTATTCAACGCGGGAGATGTCAGAGAAGCTCAGTGTGTCGCATACAACGGTTGAAAACCATTTGAAGAAACTTGGCTACGTAAGCAAGCTCGATGTTTGGGTTCCGCATAACTTAAAGGAAATTCACCTAACTAAGCGTATCAACATCTGCTATTCTCTGCTGCAACGGATTAAAAACGATCCTTTTTTGAAGCGGATCATTACTGGCGACGAAAAGTGGGTTGTTTACAATAATGTCCAACGAAAAAGATCATGGAGCAAGAAAGATGAGCCAGCCCAAGCCACATCAAAGGCCGATATCCATCAGAGGAAAGTTATGCTGTCTGTTTGGTGGAATTGGAAGGGTGTAGTGCACTTTGAGCTGCTGGGACGGAATGAAACCATCAATTCAGATGTGTACTGTCGCCAGCTATCCAATTTGGCGGAAAAAATTAAAGAAAAGGAGCCGGCACTAGCTAATCGCAAGGGTATAGTCTTTCACCATGACAACGCTAGGCCCCACACATCTTTGGTCACTCGGCAAAAATTAACGGAGCTGAATTGGGAAGTGCTACCACATCCACCTTATAGTCCGGAATTAGCACCTTCAGATTACCATTTGTTTCGCTCTCTTCAAAACTCTTTGAATGGTAAAAACTTTGATTCAGATGAGGCTGTCGAAAACCACTTGTCTCGATTCTTTGCTGGAAAAGACCAAAAGTTCTTCGAGCGCGGAATTATGCAGCTGCCCGAGAGATGGTCATTAGTGGTCGAACAAAACGGCCAATACATAATTGATTAATTATAAGTCCTGATATAAATAAATCATCTTTGAAAATATTGAAAAAAAACGACATGACTTTCTTGCCAACCCAATAATTATTTTTTAACCGCCGGATTACAATTTATTAAATATAAGAAGATACAAGAAGAAGATATAAGAAGAATCAATATATTTAAAAATACAGAGACGCCAATTTCAAAGTTTTTCCAGATATTCTATCTTTTAGTTCCGGATATTCCCCTGTAAAGAGAGAGTGTATTTAAAACGGCAACAGGCGGTTGTGAAACAAAAGGACATCGAAAACAAAGCACAGAGAGAGGGAGGAGAAAAAGTGAACAGCCAATGGGAATAGTTGTCCTTTGGTAGGAAACAAATCCACTGACCAATCATGGCCCAGCAATTGCAAACGGGATCAACAGGCTGTCCGCTGAATTCCTTCCTCACATCCTAAGTAATTCGCTTGTGGGTTTATTGATAAATACCCCAACTGGCCAGATTAAAGCAAAGTTCCCCAGGAAAACAAAGAATATCAAGAGTCGCACAGGAAGAAATAAAAAACCGAAAATGCTGGAAACTTGTGTTAGCTGAAAGCCCATCTTAAAACGCCCAAAAATTACAAAAAAAATGAAATCAGGCCCTCATACCCCGCTCATTACACACTTGTTACAAGGGAATGTGGCAGTAGAGAGAAGAGAGAAGAAAGAAAGAAGGAAAGACAGAGAGAGAGCTCGAGGTCAATGAGCTTTGTACTCGTCTCGAGACTCTGAAAATTTCGACAAAATACCGCTACATTGAATGGCTTTTGCACGTCGAATGAATATGTATCTGTAGTTGTAAATATATCTGTATCCGCGAGTGTGTATTACCAAATATTGAGCAATAAGAATAAGAATTTCGGTTTCTTTTGGTCATGAGACAGACAGTTACAAAGCGGCTTTTGTTGCGCTCCCTCGCTCTTTATTTGTTGTTCTTTTTTTAATCTGCGGCTAAAAATACACTTTTTGTAAGCTTTTTAATTTAGCTGTAAGCAACAGATAAATTCGTTTCAAAAGTGCATGTGCATACAAAAAGATACAATAAAAGATACAGATACAGTCTCATCTCTCTTTGTGCTTATCTCGTCTCTCTTTGGTGGCAGCGCTTACCTGTTGCGCTCTTAAAGCGATCGCCTGGCTTTCTCTCTCTTTGTGCTTTCTTTACTCTCTCTTACGCTCTTCCTCTCTCCCTATCTCTCTGTCTTTCTCTCTCGGGGTTTTTTCGTGTGTTTTGATTCCTTCATTCTTGAGCGCTAAGAACGTTCGTTGACCTCGGAGAGTTGGGGCCTCCGCTTAGCGGTACTTCTCAACCTGTTTTTCCCCTCTCTCCAGCTCTCTCCCGCTCTCCACAGGGCGTGAGTGTGTGTGTGTTTACCGTAGAAGTCTTCCTGTTTGCTCAGCGATTAAAGGTGCAACTGAGCGAACTGCGATCCGATGACGGGCCCCAAAGATACACAGATACTTGGAGAGTAACGTCACGGGTTTCGGGTCCCTGACTCTTGCGAGCCCTACGTGTATCACTCGGAGTAACAGTCGGACTCTCGGACTCTCGGACATTCGGACATGACATCCCATCTCTGATGAAATGCACGCATGACTCCGCTGGCATGTGTATCTCTTACCAGTCGATACAGGCCAACATCCATAAATCAAACTCATATTTCTATTTCATTTGTATCTGTAAGAATACACTTCGATTTTATTTGTATCTTTAATTTGTATCCCGAGTTTGCTAAGCTCTATGCTCACATTTAGTAATACATTTAGTAATAACCTACCAGAACTCTTTTGTCCTGTTTATTAAATAGCTGATTAAATTGTTTAACAAGCATTCGAAAGAACTTCTTAACCTAAAGATAGCTTGGTTCGTATAGTTAGAATTAAGAAAACCTTGGCCTTGCTAGTACATATTTTAGGCATCAAAGTTTGAAAATACCTTACTAGGCATGGAAATATTATTTCCGGCTTAAGAGAATAACATTTAAGCCCAATACTGGTATTCCGAATTAAGTTTTGGCTAGATACATATGTCAGCATTTATTGTCTTTAGGTAATTCTAGACCTTAAGCAGGAAATCATTTATTTTGCCTGGTACTAGGCCATCATAATGTTCTTCTTATCTAAATATTTTGTAAGATGCTGTTCAAGTACCAATCCCACTTAGGAAGGCGGGACTGTATCTCTTTGGTTGCTGCGCGGATATTTTTGGGCAGTGATCACGCATTTAATTAGCAGGAATTGTGGTGAGCGCCCCCCTTTTGCAGGTGTGTTGGTGAGCGCGTGTGCTGAGGTGGGAACTTCTTGCAGCTCCTTTCTCCTTTCTCGGCTGAGCTTCTGTTTCTGTTTCTGTTTCGTTTTGGGCTTCTGCTTGTTTTTCCCGCTCGCCTCCGCACACAGGTTCCCGTCAGAGGACGATGATTCCACATCCAATGAAGAGGAACCCAAGATGATAATGATGGCGATCATGATCATCGGAGATGCAACGGGTCTTCGACTCGGTCTCTGGCCATTTAGTGTGCAATCGTTTGTCCCCACGTCCAGTCCAGTCCATTCGGATTCTGGGCTCTCTCATCGGATCGCTACCAATCCGGATTACCCCCGTCTCCATCATCCTGATCCGTTCCACTCCGCCGGCCGCATCATCACCTTCGCCGGCTAATTTCACCGTTTGAAAACCGTTTGATACGATACCATCTCAGCGACTCGAACTAATTCGCGAATTTTACGATCATGATCTGGTCGAGTGATGAGTTCAGAGCCTTGACATTGATCCTATTAGTTTGAGTGTATGAATGAAAGTCCATATCCATTGATGAGAGCTAAGAACCCGGATAACATGCCCAGCACCATCAGAGGTTAGTGTAAATAGGGGGTTCTATACATAGGTCTACGGCTAGTAATGCTATTCTTTTAAGATTTTCATATTTTTTAATCCCTACCTATTATATGTTTTTCATATTATTTAGGAATGTAAGGCTTAAGATGTTTATAAATACAAATTACAAACAAACTTATGCAAATTAAGGCCAACTTATAGATGACTCATATCATTATGATATATCATGTTTCCTTAAGAGGTGTTTATTTATTACAAATTTCCACCTTCTGATATACCATTTCTTTAACTTATTTTCTGCCGCATATTTTTCTTGCCAATTAAGTTCTGCAAATTTATTGAAGGTTTTTGGAATTTACCACTTCGGTTTTTAATGTTTAAGCCAAGTTTCTCTGGCAATCAAAATATTTCTGGTGATATTTTCAGACAACAGCCTTGCCTGGCTATAACCAACTAATGGAATCATTAGGCTGGCTAAGAAAATACGAAAAAAACCTAATTGATTATAAAAGGCAACGGCTTTCAATAGCCGCAAATAAATGGATGGGATATGCAGTCGAGCTGCAAGACATGCAATGCCGGTCTTGCTGCTGGATTTCCGATTCTAGCCAAAAGATTTTACCACATCTTCAAGGCAGCAGTGGTAGTGGCGGTTGGCAGTTGGCAGTTGTGCCAGCAGAACAACAGTAATGGCCCGGCCAACTGTTGCCTCATCGACAGTGGGGCTGCAATAAACCAGTTGGAAGTCGCAGCTAATCTTGCAACACAGTTGCGCAACAAAGAATCCGAGGCAACGGTACTAACGTGTTTGCTGTTGCTGTTTCTGCTGCTATTGTGGCTATATGCCTGGGTTCTTAGCTCTGTTCTGTTCTTTTCTTTTCTTTTTTCTTTTTTCTTTTTTGTTATTTGTTATTTTCTTGGCAATCAGCTCTCTGAGCCAGTTGCGTGTAACAGGTTTTTCCTCTTGAATAACTGGGACTTTCTTACGGGACTTTTTCGGAGAGTTTCTGCAGAAAACAGGTTAGAATCGGCACAGACTTGCAATAGATGAGGCAACACAACAAGAAGTTTACAACGGTGAGGCACACATTTTCACGTTCACGTTAGAACCAACGGTGTTTTAGCCAAGTTTAGCTGCAAGACGCTGGCAGAACCAGTTGGCTCTTGATTGTTGTTGCGCAAGCGGCGGCTGAAGGCAGCGAAAAATAAATCTAACATGATTTAAGCAACGGAAAAACATGAAATATTAATGCCGATGGTTGACTCTTGGCTCCGAATCCACCGTAACGGCGGTCTCTCGGTTCGCCTTCATCGGCGAACCCCCCACCCTTATAGATGGCCCTACTGCCTGCCACTACCTACTAATGATGGCTCCGATCCGAACCGATCCGATCTGTTAGGTTGGTGCCCAGTTAGGCGATTAGTCCAAATTTGTTCTGTTGGGCAATGCCCGAGTCCGCGTTGTTCTTCCCTTTTTTTTCGGATAGTCACTTGGGGGTCATTGTGGTCATAGCTGTTCTGGGATTTGTTTTTACAGACATCAGCAGCTCATTTGGCTGCAGGGAGCTTTAATTAACGATATTGGAAATTTGGTTCTTTAATTATCAAAGATCTTACTCAAGGTATATACATTTAAAAGAGTAAATGTACTGGATTTTGTATATACCAATGTTCAGAGAGCTTTGACTTGGTGATAAACAAGTTCCATTTAATATTAAGAAGGGTTCTTGATCTGTTTCAGTACCTAAATATCTTTTGTTTTAAGGGAAATAATTTAAAATTTGAATAATATTATTTTTAAAGGTAAAATATTTATTTTTAAGTACATTAACCATGGTAATTTATTAATTTAGCTTGGTTAATCACCATATAAGTTTGATATTAAAGATATAAAATCTGTTTTTTGAACATGATAATTACCTAGTATTCTAAATGTTACTTTTAATCAAAGTACTTACATTTAACAACTGTTTTTAAGTTCTTTTTTATTTTTTCTCATCCCAAACAAAAAATTTTGAAGGAAAAGATATTCTTTTTGATTGAGTGAAGTTAAGAAGACTTATAGATATTTATTAACTTCATTCAGCATTATTTATGGAACAAGATATAAACTTTTTAGAATTCTCAATCGCCCTGAACAGCCTAAAAGGTCAAACACCAGGACAGGACAAAATAAATTATCCAATGATCCAACACGTCGCAAACTCGGTCAAAATGAGAATCATAAATTTCTTCAATATCATCCTAAAGTCACACATTCCTCAGACCTACAAAACTAGCATAATTATCCCCATACACAAATCAGGAACTGACAAAACTTTAATAGAATCCTACAGACCTATTTCCCTCAATCCATGCTTATCAAAAACATTAGATAAAATAATTTCGAAACGGCTATGGTGGTTTGCAACATCCAACAAACTACTAAGTAGCCGACAACTCGGATTTAAAAAAGGGAAATCCGTTATGGACTGTCTGCTTTACGCAGACGCTCTTATCAACAGAGCCCTCAACGAAAAGAGACACCTCTCAATCATATCCCTAGACTTTGCCAAAGCCTTTGAAAAAATAGGGCTACACACAATCATTAACCAACTCTCGGCATGGGGCTGTGGTCCAATAATAACCAACTACGTGTCACACTTTATGTCAAAAAGGAAAATCAGAGTTAGAGCCAATCATAGCACGTCGACGATACAACCACTACACAACGGTATACCGCAAGGATCCCCACTTTCGGTTATACTTTTCCTTATCGCGTTCAACAGCCTCTCCGATATCTTAGACAAATACAAAAACCTTACCCACACAGCATACGCCGATGACTTTAACATATTTATCAATTTAAAACGAGAAAAAAATGTCTTGATAAACCTGAATAACCTATTTAACGAAATCAACGCTTGGTGCCAAAAATCAGGAGCAATGCTCTCTGTTTCAAAATGCAAGCACATCCACATTTGCAGGAAGAGAGCCTGCTCATGCCAGGTATCAACACAAGATACGACCATCAAAACGGTTACGGAACTGTCGTTATTAGGACTACATTTTGACCACAAATATAAATTTAAGCCCCACATTAAGAAACTACAAAAATCAATAGACAAATCCCTAAACATAATAAAATGCTTATCCAGCGGAAAATACAATAGCCACCCACATACCTTAATCGAAATCGTTAAAAGCCTATGCATCTCTAAGATAGATTACGCCCTTCCTATATACGGCACGTCAAAGAAATCTATGCTAAAACCAATCAAAACCCTACTAAATTCCGCACTACGAACATCATTAGGAGCCTTTTGCTCTACGCCAACAAATAACCTCTACCTTGAAGCAAACATCCAATCAATAGAAAATAGAACCGAATACCTAAAAGCAAAATCAATCCACACTATTCTTCAGGCCAAAGATACCCCGCTCAACCAAATCATACAGCGGATCTCCAAAAACAAAAATAAAAAATACAGAAACTCTACCATCAACCAATGCATTAATAGCTGCCAACACCTCGATATCCCAACCCAAGCTCCTTACAAGCCCAAATCAATAAAACCACCCTGGCTTATGGACACAAGCTTAATAGATATCCAATTAAGCAGTGCCAAAAAATCGACTACGAACAAAGATATTTACCTGAAAAAGTTCCTGGACATAAAACAAAGAAATAATAGGGCTAGCAGTTACCACAGAAGAGGAAATTATCAAGCAAGCTGTCCTACCAACTTACTCCTCAGTATACACAGCAGAGGCAATCGCGATTCTGGAAGCTGTTAAAATAGCCGAGAAGAAAAGAGGTAAAACCTGCATTTGTTCCGATTCACTGTCAACCTTGGAAGCTGTCCTTAATTGTAACAACGTGTCATTTTACACTACATCGATCCGGGAATTAATCATAAAACTCGCCCCAAAAATCATGTTACTCTGGGTCCCTAGTCACATTGGGATCAAAGGTAACGAATGCGCCGACACAGCAGCGAAAGATGCAACAAGATCACCCCTAATTTCCATCCCAAATCTAAACCGCACGGACATTAACAAACTTTTAAAAACGAATATACTTCAAAACAACACAAACCTACAACAGAAAGCATCCCCTTGGTACCAAGCCATTAACCCAGAGATGATAAGCATCAACAACTACGCCAAAAACACACAACTTTGCAGCTTGCCAAGGAAAGAAATTACCAAGATCATTAGGCTTCGGCTAGGACACACAAAATTGACACACGAATACCGATTCTCCCAGCCAATAAACAGCCAATGCCGATTCTGCACCACAGACGCCATATCGATCTCACATATCCTCAACGACTGCACCGCATTTCAAACGCATAGACCTAGTAACTCAAATATAAAACTATCTGATCTCTTAATTAACCCTTCATATGAAAATATCCAGCAAATTCTTAACTTTCTCAAATCAGCTAACCTACTTCAACTCATTTAAATTGTTAATCTCCTTCTCTTCCTACCCATATGTAAAATTCTAGTTATTAAGTAAACCTGTAAATACAATTTAGTCCGGCCGAAAGTCTTAGCAACTATGGCCGATTCCTCCCTGTACCTTAAGTTTTAAACTTTTGGCAACAGAGTACAATAAATAAATTAAAGATATAAAATCTGTTTTTTGAACATGATAATTACCTAGTATTCTAAATGTTACTTTTAATCAAAGTACTTACATTTAACAACTGTTTTGAAGTTCTTTTTTATTTTTTCTCATCCCAAACAAAAAATTTTGAAGGAAAAGATATTCTTTTTGATTGAGTGAAGTTAAGAAGACTTATAGATATTTATTAACTTCATTCAGTGAGGATTAGTTAAGGAAGCACATGACACTGGCTTTATTTAGCCTAAGAGACTAGATTTATTTAAATAAAGTTAAACTACCTACCAATGGAATATCAGAACATAAATTCATAAAATATGATTGAGATCCTTTTTTAAAAAAATCTTATTTAAATATATTGAATCAGTCAGTCGAAATTTAAACAAGTATCATAAGGCTATAGAAGTTACCATAAGGTTAAGTTGCAAAGACATTAGACCGGTTCAAATTCTACCGCCCTTGGAATTTCCACCACGGGCGTGCAGAAATTTCCCGTGACTCTTTCCCACCACGCCGGGAATTTCCCTGGCCTGTGCGCCCCCTCCCACCCCACAGAGAATCTAAGGGTGGAAAAGCTGCGCAACAACGTTCGCCTGTGCTCGTTTTCCCTCGTGCCGTGGCTTCCAGTTTTTCCTGGCTATGCACTTGGCATTATGCCTACTAACCCTATTTTCCGCCAGCAGTTCGCAGCGAGTCCCATTTTTCAACTTGCATGCGGATATACACACACGCACACACACACGAACGCCAGGATTTTCCCAGAAACTGAGGCGCAACCCCCACGAAACGGAAAGTTTGTGCAGCGGCAGAACGAACTGTGTTTGTGGCACTCGAATTTGGGACACATTCCTGTAAAGGACGCAGCTCCGGTCAGCTGCTACTCCAAATCGCAAAAAAAGGAGTCACAAAAAACGCGCGCGGTGCAATAAGCCCTTAAAAATCGGAAAGTGAAAATAGGAAAATAGATAAATTCAAATAGTGTATCTCAACATTTTCCAACCCCCAAAACATAAGTGAAATAAACTGCATAAATAAGTGGTGTATACAGTAATTAAAGGATAATAAAGGATAGTAAAAGATACAATATCTTTTTGGAAAAGCGAAAGCTACATGCTAGTGCCTGCCAAATATTGATTGCCAAGTGTGCCGCTGAAAAATCGATTATTAAAGCCACTTTCCACACACACAGCTGGTGGTTGTTGTTGTTGCAAGGATGGAGGTGGCTTCCGAGGTGGTGGTTGCATAGGGTTGCGTGCCGCAATGTGGGAAATCAACAGCAACATTGCCACATCCACAGGCACATCTATATCCACATCCAGAACCCGAGGCACACTTCCAACTGTTTTGACGTGGTCGAGTTCCAATGGCGCTGGCAAAAGCGAATGCTGCAGCGCAGCCTTGCAGCCATCCAGCGGCGACGCGTTGCATGTGCAGCAGCAGCAGGAGCAGCAGCAACAGCAGCAACAGCAGCAACAGCAACAGCAGCAACAGCAACAGCAACAGCAACAGCAGCAACAACCGCAGCAGCAGGACACGAAAACGAGGATGACAACGTTCAAAAGCGTAGGACACAGATACAGAAACAGGCGCAGTCATCAAAACACAGCCACAATTGCTGCATAATAGTTATTAACAAAATGAAATAAACAATAACCATAAGAAAGACTAACCAAAATGTACTCAAAAACCAAAGCATTAAACTGAAACGCAAACTCAAACTCTGGCCATCGCACAAAGTTACGTTAAGTATACGACGCGTATTTCCAGCTGCAAAACGAACTTAAAACGAAACCGAACGAAACGAAACGCACAGGTGCATCTGTAGACCCCACTACGCCCCTGAGAAACCCCCTTTCAAGCCACCCATCCCCCCTCCCCCCACCTCATTTAACCACCCCTCTCCAGGGGTATCTACACCAATTGACAAGCAATCGAGGCAAATGCAGAATGAATGAACTTGTTTAGTCGTCGACAATTTTTTAAGTGCACTTTCGTAAGGCTGATTTTCAAATTTATTTCGATGTTGTGCTTCTACACCTTATAAAACAAAAAAACAAAAAAGAAAAAGTAAATAAATAAGGGAGAAAATTAAGCAATCAACCAAAGTGAAAGTGTATGTACGAGAGAGTGTTTAGTGTTTAGTGTTCTAAGAGCTGGGACATTTGAGATACTTTTGGCGAAGAAACGGCCGCCACAACGGATAGGCCGCGAGATCTCCTGCTGATACAGCAGGCCAAGTCCGCCGGCGGCAGCAAATCCTCCAGCGGCGGACCGCAGTTCATCGGTACCGATGCCGCCACAGCGGCGGCGGTGGCCAATCTGCGCAGCAAGGTGCCCTCCATCTCGATAATCCCGCTGCCCGTCTCCACCACCATTGTGGCGAGAAGTGGTGGCATTGGTGGTGGTGGAGGTGCCAGTGGTGGTGCCTCGTCAGCCGTGCCACACCTGATCCACTCGGCGAGGAGTGGCGTGTCCATGACCAGCAAATCCACGGGCACTTCTCCCCCTCTAACCTTCATCTCGGAGGGAAACGGATCGGGATCTGGAGGTGGATCTGCTTCCTCGGGAGCCCCCGCCCTGGCCCTCCTGCCACGCCCCCAGCAGCAGCATCAGTACCAGCAGACCGACAAATGCACCGTCCTCAAACTGGACGTACTGAAGCCCCAATCTGGCCTGGGCTCCAATTCCAGCTCTAGCACCTATCTGCAGATAGAACAGCAGCTCAGCGAACTGGAGGCCGCCGACGAGGAGGAGGAGAACATGGCCAGTTTGCTGGGCAGTGCACCACCCGCCCAGATACTGGCCAATCAGCCCATTATCGTTAAGATCGAGCCCACGCAATCCTTTCACATAGTGGATGAGGGCGATACCAGGGTGCTGAGTCTGCCCCTCAGTGATGCGGATAAACTGGGTGCCAGTTGGATAGATCTCAAGGATATAGCCGGGTTGCAAGCCGGCGGAGGAGCCACTTTGCTGGACGTCTGCTTCGAGCAGGCCAACGAGGAGGGCACCATTATAGCCACTGTCCAGCCGGATTTGGACAACGACGATCTCGAAATGGAGGGAAAGGACGAGACCGAGGAAGAGACTGAACCAGAGCCGCCGGCACCCAAAAGATTGGCCACCACCAGGCCAGCACAGTCGCGGCCACAACAACAGCAGCAGCAATCGCAACAGCAACAGCAGCAGCAGGTGAAATTCCTTTCGGATCCACCTGCCTTGGCCCGTTCCAGCAGCTTCAGCAGTCTGAGTAGCTTCAGCAGCATCAGCAACATCAGCTCCGTGTGCAAGAACATGGCCAGCAATGCCAGTCAGGAGGGCAGCCTGAAGCGGTCCAAGGAGCGAACTCCACCGCCCTTGGCCCCACAGAAGCCCGCTGCAACATCAACAGCCACATCAGCAACACCGGGCACTTCGGCCAGTGCCACAGCAGCAACATCGGCCAGAGACAACAGCAGAGAACACAGCAGCAGCAGCAATGGCGCCATGACAGGTAATTTTTACTTAAAGGAAACCAGAACCATCTCTATAGATAACCCCTCTTTAGGAATATTTGAATTAGCATCTTCTTAGATACCCAATATTTAAGTATATTTAAATCATTTTAAAATTTAAAGTCAAACCAGTGGTCACCGGCAGCAGCAAGTGCTAACCAAGGGGTAGAATCTTTTTTCTGCCGGCACTCTGCCGCCACACTGAATGTGTACATCAACATATTTTGCAAAAGGTATTCACATTTAAAGAAAGGGTTAAGTTTTAACGGGTGGATAACCCTTTACTTGATATTTAATATAGTGTGTGAAAAGGGATCTTCTTGTCACAAATTAATATAAAAACACCCTTTCGGAAATATATTTATGCAATAAACAAACAAATATTAAATATTCACTTGAAATTGGAGTATAAGAACATACATTCTGATTAAATAATAATGGGAGACATACAAGTAAGCCCATAGTTCTGATATCACATCGTAATACATAATGTATGTATAAGCACTTAGCATTTTCCTCAGATTTTACATAAAACACTCGCACAAGAATTCTTCATTAACTGTCATGAGTGATTATGGCAAGTAATTGAAAGATCTTAAGTCAAGGATTCCTCAAATGATGCGTTCACACCCCATAAAACCCAGCAAGCATCGAGAATTCCACTTGTTGCAAGTGCAGAAGAACAACAGTCGGTTAACCACAGTGAGCACTCACCCAGAGCGACCACCGACGATCAGCGATGGCTCCGATAATCGCACATATATCCCCATAGAGCACCCGCTCTCTTCCCATTCCCGCCAGAATCCGAGCTATGCAAATGAACGCTCGCTCATTGCGCAAGCATCCAGCGGCAATTAACAGGCTGACACATCAGCAACACATCAGCGACAGCAGCAACACCAAGACACCAAGAGCAACAGCAACAGCCACAACAGGTGTACTTGTGTACAGTGAACAGGGCACAGTGTACAGTGTACAGTGTACACACCCCATGCTAAAAAGAATTTCAATTTACAAGCCTCGATTTATTGGCTATTCACCTTTGTGTGGCTGCAGCAGCAACAGCTACAACAGCAACACCAGCGGCTACGGGCATGTGTCCCACTTTCCATAGTCAACAAACAGCAGCAACACCAACAGCAACAAAAACATGTTTTGACATACTAAATAAGCCGCTGCTAGGCTGACTAGCTTTTGGCCAAGTCTAGATGGTGTTCTTTATCATTAGGTTCTGTTAGCTGTTTTTGCGTTTCTCCCTGCCTCGGCATATTCGCTTTACTGCTGTTGCGGCACAGCAGCAACAGCAAGAACCACAGCAACACCAAGAGATACAGCAACACCACCGCCGTTCTTCTGCTCGACTCCTCATATTTTTACCGTAGCACGAACCTTAGCGGTAAAAACGTCAACTACAATCTATACAGTTAACTGAATGAAGTCTCGAACGGAGCGAGCGGGACGGACTGAGAGCGAAACCCAAGCCCAAGAGTATCTGGCTAGAACAGAATTAACGTTTATGCACTGAAACAAAAGTTGGATTAATATCATATCATATGATGGTTAGGTATCATAGATACATTTTAAAGATACAGAATTAACGTTTAAAAGGAATTGAAATATATCATATCATATGATTGTAATGTATCATAAAGATTGGTATTTTCTATCCATATAAGAAGAGAGATATAAGACTAGAATACTCGTAGAACAAGGGATACTTGATAAGAGTATAGGTTAGAGTTAGGATCAGGAGATAGTATCACCTTTTATTATTATCACAGATTTTTTCTAATAGCTAGCAGAATATTAATATTCGGTTAAAGGATATTTGCGGTATACCATTTATAGAGAAAGGTCCTAATACTATAATATATTATATTTAGAAAGGAGTATTAATGGTTTGTTTTGACTTCATGTGTTCGGCTAAAAGTCTTTTCTGGGATAGAATAAAATCTTAAGATCTTACAACTATAGTAAATGGTTTTTTTTTCAGTGCTGAGAGTGGGATAAGGGCGAGGGGGCGGCTAAGCTGAAAAATTGATTTGGTAGCGCCTCGGGCCAGCGACTTGATTCTGCTCCCTCGGCTTGGCTCACTTGATGACTACAAATGAGTGTCAGGCACTGACACGACTTCTCATGCAGAAGCCCTACAGTTTCGGCCAAGATTGATCTATATTTTATAGCTTCTGTTGATATCTTTGCTCTGGGGGCCTCCGTGTCCACATGCATGGCTCATTAGCAGGCTGGGGCGGTGACCAAAACGTCGGATATTCTGGTCTTGTGATTGATGATCGTGGCGATGAATGGTTACCTAATTGCTGTACCCACTAGAACGAGAATAGATCATTCGATTTGTGTTCAGATTTTCTGCTTTCTCAATTCCAGAAGCTGAACGATCGATCTTTTCTGATAGAAGTTCCTTTACAGTTACCGAATGTTTTTCGTTACCCTACCGTATTATAATTTAAAGCCTTTCTTGAAAAATATATCTTACATGTAATTTAATATATCATTTTATATTTTTACTAAACAGGCATTACAGATACAATTTACATTTATATGACTTAATAATAAATATAATACGCCCACTTAAGAGTTATTTTTAAAACTCCAAAAATGTTTAAGTCAGTATTTTTCCATTTGGAATGCATGTTTAAACTAATTTCTAATTTCAAGGGAATTTAAAAATTATTGATTGTTAAAGTACCTGTGGCGTGAAATTTCCAAAATGATTTAAGTCTTTTTTAAAACCCGTTCAGAGCCCTCCTCTTCACAAGCGGATTTGACAATGATTAGCCCACATAATGGTAGTTGGCAAAAAAAATGTAAATCTAAAAACATAAAGGTTTTCTTCATCCGAACCTTTCTGCGGATGGGGCGACCCTGAACGTGGTCGATGGACTTTGGCAGTTCGCCGTTTCTGTCGCCGCCGTCGAAGATCTCGCAATCGGGGGATTACGAGATATGTATCTGCGCCACTGGGACTCGCACTATCACTTTTGCGAAGGGGCATATTGGCGGGGCTTATTGTTGTAATTTCCCATATGAATCGGAGCCAGGTTCATTATAATTTGGTTGGACAACGCTTTGCATTTCATGCATGAATCTTCTGCTTATTGGCCGGTCGTCTGGACCTGGATTGGATCCGTGGCTATTAGCCAGGTCAGCGCCGCATGAGATTTCGTCTCCAATCGAGCGCGGCGAAGTTTCATTATCATATTTTCGATTTTGCCAAACTTCAACGATTTTGCCTGGCGATTTCGTAACCCAACCGTCTCATCTCTTTCTCGTCTATGCAAAATCCAAATTATGCTGCACACACGTGTATCTTTGTATCTGCGAGATGCAAAGTTAATGGCTTTAGTATCGAACGTCTACGAAAATACATAAATTAACGTTAGCGAAATATTAATTTATAACTTGTGTGAAGTTTGTTTCTTTCGCGTTTTTAACATTTGCATGGAAAATTACTTTTTTATTTTTGATTTTTTCGCATGCTTTTCATTTTGGCAAACTTCGAAAGCAAATTGCAAAATGATTTAAACTAATTTTAACATTTTTAATTGGCCAGCAAACTCCGTGTGCAGTTCACCTTGATGCTCGGTGATTTTTTTGGCTATTTATATTTTGTGGCCAACGTAATGGGTTGAATATTTTTAAAATTAATAAAAATGTATGAGACTTAACCCAATTTTTTATGTCTGCATTATTTAAGAACTTGTGATATTATACAATACTTTATTATTTAAATATTTGTATACTTTCAATTTTAAGGAAATGCAATGTTGCTGCAGGAAGCAGTAAATAAAAATGTAAAGTTATAAAATTATTGGTTAACATTTTTTTGTAATGAATTGTAATCACAGAATAGATTTATTTTTAATATTTCCTTAAACAGGGAGATTCTTACAATTTTCTTGAACCTTGAAATTGAATAAATATTTTGCCTAAGAATTCCGAACTTCCATAACTTGAACCACTATCGACTTGAAAATTTAAAAGACATTTTATACTCCCTATTGCCAATAAAACTAGTTCGACTTATGGGGACTTCGAGCCTGAAAAAATCGACTGTATTACATTAAAGTAAAATTTTATTAGCTCAAGAATTTTTAAAATACTTTAAGAAGATATTTCTATATGTAAAAGAGATTCTGTAGTCAATGCCCGACTACGAGATACTCGCTTTTGTTGAATGTTAAAATGTGTTGCCTACCTTATGGCGCTTTAAAGGCAACCATATGTAACCACTTTCCTGCATTTTATCAGCCCTATTAAAGGCCCACAGAGAAAATTCAATAACCGAATGCTTGTTGACAGGACTCGGGCGGTATAATTTAGGGCCAATTTTCCACTTCCGACCCGCTAAAGGCATTTTGAGACAATTGGCCCAGTCGCCCGTTGAAAAGTAAGAAGTGCAATTAAATTGCAACTGCAGTGCACACATTTTGGCCTAAAAAGCAATTGACCTGCTAATTGAAGGAAGCGCCAAAAGCTCCCGCTTTCTCTCTTTGGCCCAAAGAGAAGCGCAGTAACTCCCCTCAGAGCGAGAAGAGAGCGAGAGAGAGGTGAGTGGAGAGAGGAGAGCCAGAGCCCCCGCGATAACAGCTGATTGTCGACTCTTTCGCTGGCGAGCGGTTGCCATAGCGAATGAACGGCACAAAGCGGACGTTGCAAAAGCAGGGGTGGGGAGTGGCGGCGGCGGGTGGCCGGGGGGTTGGGGCAGCGAACTAAGGAAGAAGAAGTCATCGGCACAGAGACACATATACCCACTTCTCTCTCTTGCGCTCTCACTCCAACGCGGTGCCGCTCTTTTGGGGAGCCTCTGCTGCCGCATTGCGGCGCTGCTGCAGCGCGGCCGGCGTCGCTGCCGCCGCCGCACGACGACAACGAACAGTCGATAACATTTTGCGGCACTCTTCAGCTACACCTCGTATTGAGCGTTTCGCGGCGGCGGGTTACGATGCGTGGCGCGTTGTATCTTTATTATTAATTATTTGTTGTTGTTGTTTATACTCTGTACCGTTTTATTTCCCATCGCATCGCTCGTGTGTGTGTGCGCGCGTGTGTCTGTGTCTGTGCGTGTGCCTATGCGTTTTGCCCCCCAAATCCCCCAAAACGCCTCACCACCCCCCCTCTAACCACTCTGCCGAGAAAAACCCCCCGAAAATCAAATCGAGAAGAAGAAAGATTACTCCACAAAAGGCAAAACTTCGAAACGCGAGTGTGTGCTAATGAAAGAGATACAAAATAAGAGCCTTGCAACATGCGGCGGCAGATGAAGTTTGTTCGGTTTCAGATCAAAACAGAATCATAGGATATCGCTATATATACAGTACCAGTCAATCAATCAATATCGTGTGCATTCAAATTCCACATCGTGCCTAAAACTGCAACTGCAATTGCGCGCCCTCTCTCTCTCTCTCTCTCTCGCTATAAAAAATAAAAACACACAAAACGGAAACGGAAGTGCCAGTGACGTAATACTCCCTAAAAAAAAACCCAGGAGAATCCCTCCCACAACCTTTCCCCCCAAAAGATTGTGCAACAAAAACAAAGCCAATTTCCGTGTATGTGTACGTTCCATCAGCCCAAGTGTGTGTGTGTGTGTGTGGCTCAAGGATAACACAAAATATTATTAACAAAAATAAAAATCCATCGAGAAAATCCCTCATCGCAACACGTCGCCCTCGCAAATTGGATAATTTATTGGAATAATCTATTTGCCTCTAATTGGATAGCTAACCACCAGTTTTCGGATATATCACACGATCGGGGATTTAATGATTGGGAAACGGAAATTTATGACATCGTTTAGGCTTGCTTGTTTTATAGGTGCTCTATAGGTTCTGACACTTGGGGGCTTATTAAGTACACGTGCCTAATACTTGAATAACTAAATGCAAGGCGATGAAATTTAATTGAACAGTTCGATATTTTGTAGTTTTTTTGGCTTAAAGTCTGAGAACTACAAGTTCAACGACACTTTAAAGTCAAACACAATCTTAATAAACACCAAGTAACTTGGTAATATTTTTTATAGATTATATAGACCCAGATGATATTTCAAAAGTTAGTATTATAATCGAAAATGGAGTAGAAAAGAGAAGAAAAGTAAAGAGATTCCTTTGTTTAGTTTCCACTTTTAAAAGAACTTTAGGGTCTAAAGATGATAGTACTCCTTGGAATACTAAGCCGAATGATCTTACTGATTATCTTACGAATCTTATGAAATTTGTTTAAAAGGAGGATAGGATGTATTATATTTGGATTAAATAGTTTCAACTGATGTTTCTCTATAAACCGGATGCCCTGAGTATAATTCTCAGATTCTAACCAAGTGATTCTAACAACGGTTATGTCCCCTTTGGCCATCCCATATAGGAAATAGTTTCCCCCAATTAACAACCCCTTTTTGGAGGAACTATGCCCAACTGTCAGCTGAAAGCTTTTCGCAATTTTTATAGGGCTCCTGGTATCTGTTACTCGGGGCTTCTGGGCCCATTGTCTTAGGATCTTAGGAGACCGAATACAGAATCACGAGATGCTATGCCCTTTTCTTGTCCACAGCTTCTGGCCCCTTTGTTGCCGCTGCAGTTTTCTGTCTGTGTCCATTGTGGCAACTTATGATTATCAACAATTGTTATTGTTGTCGTTAGAAGCAGTTTGGAGGCGGCAGTACGAGTGCTTGCACCGACTTTTCAGTTCAGCCGAGTTCAGAGCAGAGCAAAGTCGGTCGTCGCCAGCACCACCCACTCTGCGCCTCCTTTTCCACTGCCTCTGCTGCCTCGGCTGCTTCTCCTGCCTTTTTAGTCGACTGTTTGCATTACCGTTAGTGGAACAACATTGCTAAGCACACACACGGGCGGCACACACACTCGCACACTCCATGTGTCGCCCCATAAGTGTGCCACCCCAGCAACAACAACAACTGGGGAAGCACGTAGAGAAAATATTCCAACAGCTCCGTTCTTGGAGATATTTTTTTTGGGAATTATAGTTTACGTTTGATGAGATATCATTTATATTAATATATATTATTGAAACACTGTTTTTTGTTTTTTAAAAAGAAGATATTAAAGTTAAGTACTTCATAAAAAAATGATCTGATAGTAAACTGAATTTTAATACTACATTTTAATAGTTTCAAAGATAACGATATAGGAAAAAGATATAAGAACTATAGGCAAAGAGTTAGGACTTTATTTTTTAGAAAAATAATAGATACCAAATATGAAAACTTATTTAAATTAATACCCTATTAATGTTTTTAAGCAATTACATTTTAATAGTTTCAAAGATAATGATAAATGAAAAAGATATATGAACTATAAGCAAAGAGTTAGGACTTTATTTTTATAAAAATATAACAGATACCGAATATGAAAACTTATCATACTTATAATACGTTATTGATGACTTTAAGCAACTTTATAAATATAAAATATCTAAGAATTATAAACAGAGAGTTAGGAATTTATTTTATCTAAGATGTACAAACAAAGAGCTAGGATCTTACAAGAAAAATATTAGACTTTTGAAAAATGTTAATAGTTATGAAATTATTACTAATAATTATTACTAAATAGTAGGTTCTTATGAGGAAACTCATGAGGTTCTGAGATCATAACTATATAGATTTGATAGGGAAATGGAAATTTGAGGAGGTTACCTTTGATTACATGATTACATATGTATGAGGTTAAGAGATCATTACTACACAGATATGATAGAGAATTAGGACTCAAAGGGCTTACCAATTCCGATCATCATTTCGTATTGCCTTTCTGGCCGTGTAGAAGCGGAAAACAGCCTAAGCAGAAGTCCCAGGCGGAAAAGTGGGGGCAGCGGCATGGCCCACCCATAGGTCATTGGTCTTTTTCGTCGGCGTCAACGTACTGCGACGGCAACAGAAGCAGCAGCAGCAGCAACAACAACACAACAGCAGCGCTGCAACTGCGACGCCGGCAGCGCTGCCTTGTAAACTTTGTCGTCTGCTTTGCTGTCGCTCTGTTGCTGTTGTAACTGTAACCGCCTTCGGCTTCTGCCGCCCACCGCCCCACTGCCCCCTCTCTCAGCACACACTCTCTCTCTCTCTTTCTTTCTCTTTCGCCCTGCTTCATCATCGGCTTGACCGGCTCGTTAGCTTTAGTACCGTTAGTAAGTTCGTTGTCGCTGCGAGAGAATTTTTCATTTCCACTGTGGTGGGGCTATTCATTTTCATTTTCCTTTCAGCGTTTTCTTTGCGTTTTGTCTATATGTAAATTTCCCGCTCCCGCTCCCTGTCCCTTTCTCTCTCTCTCTTTCTCTCTGTTTCTGAGCTGGCACAATTTCAGTGTTGTTGCTGTCGCTTTGGTGACGTATTTTATATGTCTGCCAGAGGCTTCCGCATGGCCACCCAAAGCCACCCCCAAACCACCAACAAAGTGATTACACCCCCCTACCCCCCCCCTAGCCACCCCAAAAAAAAAGAAAGAGAGAGAAAAGTAAAAATGTTTTTATATTCATTGGGTTTGCCGGCTCGTTTGTCGCTCGTTTTTCCACTGTGCATGTGCTTGTAGGTGTGTGTGTGTGTTTGAGCTTTGGGTCATAGAACTTTTTTCTATGTTTACCCACACTATCACACGAACACACCCACTATGCTAGGCGACGAGATTTATGCGCTGCATTTCACAGCGAACCCCCGCCGTCTGTCTGGGCACCCTTAAATCCCATTTCTCTATCGATTTTCCATGTTCATGTCCACATAGTCATCAGCGGCCCCAAGGGAGTTGCCACCCGAAAAAAGGGAGAGCTAGGGGTTATGCTCTGGGGTTTGGGGTTTGGGGTTCGGCACAGTTCCTGAATCGCGAAGCCTGCACGGGCAAAATATGGGTTTTCAATTATGAGATACATTATGTCATGTGCTGTATCTGTTGGATTAAATAAAAACATAGGTTGGTATAGACGGGGCTTGAAAGGATTAGTTTAACCATCTGGTATATGTTGTTACTAGAGGATTATAGATTTATTAGGATTATCTGATTTTATAGTACTTTAATGTCTTTAGGTATAATACACGTTTTTGATCTATAAAAACTTTAAAGTTTCCATTGTAAGGTTTGGGGACTTAACTTATTTTATGTATTGCGATGAGGGTGGATAGTATAGTATGATATGATGATAATATAGTTGTGTTTTTGACTTTCGACGTAGGCTTCTACTAAGTTTAAATGTCAACTAAGATGTTAATAAGAACATTTAATATTATGTAATTGAACTGAATTTGAAGAACATATATAAAGAGATTTTTTTTTTATTATTTCGTTATCTTAAAAAATGTCGAGCTTATCTTAAACTGTTGTTTTCCTATTTTCTCATTTTTATAACTGAGAGTCAAAGAAATAGTAATTAAATGAATAACGCCACACACACACTCGGTCTCAAATCGATCGATCTTTGGTTATCGACCAATCGAAGATCTTCGGTTGACGACCAATCGAAGATCTTTGGTTATCGACCAATCGAAGATCGTGCGTTTTTCTATATCGATTTCCCCCCTGCAGACACCATTCCCGTGCAATATGCTGAATGCCATGATTTGGCCATGGCTGACAGTGCGTAGCAAGAGTATTTACATAACTGGCCAAACCATTTTGTACATCAAAGTGTTCAAGCCAAGGGCCTGAATAAAAGACGCATATTGAATATAACAGATGAACGTTTCCAAGGCAGCGACAGTTCGAATCGATGAGAAACAGATTGCGCCTAAATGTCTTCCGGAATTAATTGTCGTGAAATTTTCGTATTTTTGGAAATTTTGATTTGGAATCAAGCAAAACAGAGAAATCGACAAAACAATGAGCATAGCAACAACAAAGGCAGCAGCAGCAACAATAAGGAAACCAGCAGCAGCAGCAGCAGCAACAACAACAGCAACAAGCAACACAATAAAAATCACAGCAACCGTAGAAGCAGCAGCAACAACAACAACGCAGTGAAAGTGATAAAGCAGCAGCAGCAGCAACAACAACAACAACTGCCCAAAGCAACCAAAAACAACAAAAGCTACAGCAGCAACAACAATAGCAGCAACAGCAACAACAACAATCTGCACATACTGCAAAAGGGTTAAAGTTGCAAGTTCGATTTAAATAGATATTATCAAATCATAGAGAATTGCTTTAAATAAACGATAACGATAGCGATAACGATAGATAACTAAAACAAGTTTAATACATACGCGAACAAGTGTCTTATTAACAAATAGTTTGATAAACAAAATAAAAAAACAGACAAATAAGCAGATAATTAAGCGGCAGCAGCAACATATAACATCAGATCCAAACAACATCAACAATTTAGTACCTACAGGCCTGACAACGTTAGATCATTATATACATACATATAGATATAAAATATATAAAATATATATACACATATATATATCGATTGGCAAGCCCCCCCACACCGCCCCCCGCCCCGTCTCACAAAAACAAAAACAAAAAAAAAACACCCACACACACTGTGATAGTTCTTGATTCACACTGAATGCGAAAAGCGCTGAAAATTCATTCATAAAATATTAAAATCAATCTGCGGACTAAAAGCTAAAGACCAAGTGCAATAAGACGATTGATTGGCTAATACAATTGGATCCGAAGGGCAGCTACATATAAAGTTATATATATATATATATCTATATACTAAATACTGTATACAACGTTTTACATATTTACAAAAAAACCCCAAAATATCGAATTCATTCAGCTGCAGAGAGCAGAAGAAAAGTAAAAGATTGCGCATACGCCGCGTATGGCCGTCTGTGTGAGTGCCCGTGTTCATCGGCGGTTGCAACAACTGATAGCAAGTGTACATAACCGTAGCCACAACTATAACCATAACTATTTCACCAATCAACTGCAGCGGCAACAAGAGCAACAACAACAGCAACAGCAAACGTTACAAACGTCACCAAAGCTTCGCATTTCCCATTAATAATTATGTATACGCAACGTATGTTTGACATGTGGAGCAGCGTCACTTCGAAACTGGAAGCACACGCAAACAACCTCGGTCAAAGCAACGTCCAATCGCCAGTGGGACAAAACAACTCCAGCGGTTCTATTAAAGGTAAACTACAATTTTTAAATCGACATCAGTCCTTATATACTCGTAAGTTGAAAGAACCCTCCAATGAAAATGGTATAGGACCAAATTTGTATGATATACGATATAGATTTTTAAAAGTACAAACAGTAATAAAGGTAAAAAAAGCTGAAATAACAAAATCCTATTATTAAAACGTCCAACGTAAAAAAGGTAACAAATATAAAAAAGCTTAAATAAAAAAATACTATTATTAAAACGTCCAATCGCCAGTGGAAGAAAACCACTCAAGCGGTTCTATTAAAAGAAAACTACAATTTTTAAATCGAAATCGGTCTTTTAATAATCGCTTGTTGGAAATATCCTGCGAAATGAAGTATCAAACATTATAGATGTTAGATAATATAAAGTTGATAAAATTAATTATAAGATGAAAAAATGAATACCACTTTTAAAAAGGAAGCTGTTTGATATATTATTATATTTTTTACTATTCAGGGCTCTCAAAAAACTTTTTAATCGAAAATGGAAATAAATAGACAATGAACAAGCCAAAGCTTAGTAAACTTAAAGATCAAACGTTTTAAGATCTATTATTATTAAAAAAAACCAGTTTTAATAGGATAAAATATATATACCTATGATATATGATCAAATATAATATATAATATTATAAATCTTAATAAGATATAAATTATATTATTATTTATAATATATATTTTTAAAAGCCATATGTGAAGTACATATCTTCTCACCTTGTTTATAAAGTTATACAATATTTAAACTGCCATAATCCCAACCACAGGCTAAATTTAATAACAAGTGTTAGTTCCGCTTTCAAAAATATTATGCAAACTTTAGGCATACATTTTGTCAAAGCAATTGTGAGTCCTTTAAATAAATCTATCTTTTATTCAGTTATCCCAAAGTTAGCAAATGAAGTAACCGACAAGTGTGAACTTTCATCCCGCTAAAAGTAACAAGAGAATTACACAAAACAGCAACAACAAAATAAAGTATAAATTTAATGAAATCCAGTTAACTTGCTGGTTTTATGTGGCAGAGTCACTCAGTCAGTCAGTCAGTTGGTCTTTTTCGTTATTTTTGTATTTTTGTATTTTCGTTGGCCTGGCAGTGAAAGTCACTTGGGTTTCTCAACCAGCAGCAACAAAAAAAAAATTATTTAAGGGAAATCCATGAAATTCGTAAATGAAGAAAGACAGCCAAATGAATATTACGAAACCCAAAGCCACTTGCGTGTGTTTTTGCGGTGGTGTGCGAGTGGCTTGTTGCCTTTTTGCATTGACAATTCAACTAATTCGAAATGGCAATCAGAGAACAGGAAAGAGACGGCCACAGACCCTTTCTTCTTGCCCCTGCCAAAGATACAAAGATACAAATTGTATATGTAACATGGTGGTCATAAAAAGCGTACAGCTGGAGATCATAATAAAATAAAATGGAAAAGAAACTTGCGAATTAAAATTCGCGGACCAGTCATAAAAACATACGTATATATATGATATTGTAATGCCAACAAAGTTTCAACAAGCCTTATAAATAAATAGTTTACTATGTGAGTGATGTTGTATGAATTGCACATTTTCGAACATGCGTTTGGCTTGTACGTAGGTATTAGTTAATTAGCTTGTATCATTTATTTTAATATTATTGGGCAGATTTGTTTATTTTTTTGCTCTTTAAAATTGACTTAATTGTATTTTTGGAACTTTTAATTAGGTGGAAAAGAAAGTAACGTCTTGAAAAGAAATCAAACATTTTTTAGGAATATTACAGGATCAATATTTTTCCTGATGGATCTTTTATATCAATGAATCATCAACATATAATATTCTTAAGTTGATATACAAATTTGTGATATTTTAATAATGAGTTAACATTTGATAAGTTAAGATATACATTTTTTTTGGTACATCACTTTTAGTGCTCCTTAACAAAAGTAAAGTTTCCAAACTTTAGTATAAATATTAACTATAACTTCAGTGGGTTAATGTAATGGACTTAAGGACCTAAAGTTTGAGGGGGACGACCAAATTAATACGTATTTAATTGGGGTGCTTTGACCCCTTAGCGGGTCAACTGCGATTGCAATTAGGGTTTTGGTGGGGTGCAAGGAGGATATTATTTCTAACATAAATCTTAATCGCGGCCAGCAATCTATCCCCGGTTTTCAAAGTTGCGTGTGAGTAATTAAGGCAGCTGCATGGGTGTCGAAGGGGGGTCAGATTTATTTCACTCCGGTCACTGTTACTTTTGGCATGCAATTTGCCTTTATGACTTCCGCAAAATCCACTCTTATTTTATTATTTAAATTTTCACTTTTTCGCTGTTTTTGCCTTTCTTTCGGAGAAACAGATAGAAACGTAGGCAAAGTGAAAGAAAGAAATTTTGCGGCGTAAACAGAAAGCGGCCAAAAATGAAATTTAAAAAGCGAAAGAGTTGACAACATTGGCCCTTTGGAAGAAGAAAGGGGGGAAGAGAGAGAGGGAGAGAGAGAGAGAAAGATAGAGAAGTGGCAACAATAAAAAAATATTCAAAAACGCCAGACCGAAAAAGTTTTGTTAAAGTGAAATGCTGCTGTTGCTTTGGCTGATTGTGTAGTCCGCTCACAAACACACATGCGTACCAAATAAAACAAAAAGAAATGTGTGGAAAAAAGCGACCCATGCAAGCCCAAACCGGCCCCGCCCCCTTTCCCCCCTAGCCACCCAACGCCCCTGCGAGATAGTGCGAACGCCCGTTTAACACTCGAAACAAACGAAAACCAAAAACTATGAAGCTACAAAATTTCTGACTGCCTGAGAAAGTGTGCGTGTGCACAGGGGCGTAGAAGGGGGTTTCGAGAAATTGATTTCTATAAGGTTAAGCTAAGACTAAGGAGTGGATTTTTGAAATACTTTTTAGATATTATAGATATGTTGGTATGAAAAAGAAATTTCATTAATATTACTCAATTCTTACAGAATAAATATAATTTTATTTATTTATTTTTTATTTAATTTTAACAAATTAAAGCTAGTATATAATACTAAAATTAATATTTAAAAAAAGAAGGGGCGCTGAAAGCTAAAGTCCTTCGGCTTGAAATATAATTTTTAAATTCATATTATGGTTAAAATGGTATAAAAATGACTGTTAATTAAATAGTTAATAAACAAAATATTTTTAAAGAAAATAAATTTATAAAATTAAATTTTGTAATATTTAACAATTTATTACCAACAAAAGACAAAAAAATCTTAGTTCTAGGCCCCCCAAAACCCCCCTTTCAAGGGCCCCTGTGCATGAGTAGTTTCTTTCTGTGTGTCTGTGCGAGAAGCGCCAAAGCACACACATCCATACAGTCACACATTCACACATCCACAATCATCATCGCCAAGCGTCAACATAGTAAAAGTCTAAAATCGAGGAAAAAATTATTTTCGGCGGTCATTCAACTCGCACGCACGCACACTTACGCACTTTCTGATAGAGCAACTGAAATGGGGGAAGAGTGTGAGAGAGAGGGAGAGCAGGAGTGGGAGAGTGGGAGAGAGTGCGTAAGAGCGGAGCGTTCGTTGACTGTTATGCGGGAGCGTGCGTCGACGTCGACGGCGACGCCGGCAGCGCTGCCCAAACCACGCACATTACAACATCAAAAAAAAATAAATACAAAAAAAACACAACAAACAATGGGCAATACTACTTTCTATGGCTTTTTCCACTTCTCCCCCATTTCTATTTCTCTTTTCAAACAAACCGAAATTATTATTTATGCAGTCAAAGTTTTGGAGCCATAAAAGCGAACGGGAGAAAGAGAGAGAGAGTGCGAGAAAGAGGAAGAGAAAGAGGGAAATTCTTTGTTTGACAATTATTGCGTGAATTTCCACGATTACGGCTTCTATCGCTCATGTAAATGCCGTATTAATTGCCCATCGTAGAAAAGTCGCCGAACTTTTGACTTCCTTTTTCGACTGGACGGCTATAAAAGCTTATAAATAGGATTGTACCATAACTGCATGATCAGTTAATGCGGAGTTATTAGAAAACTTGTAAGATGAAATCTGATCTGTGTTACAAAATATAATAAACTACTAGAGTATTCATAAAAACTAATCTGAAACAGTAAAAATAATTATAAGTAAAACTTGTGATTTCTCCGAAATTATTAAAACAATAACAAAACTTTATATCAATGTGCTAGAAATGTATATGTATAAAATAATATGTTGATAACAGGTCCAGAAAATAATACACGCTGGAAAGGAATTTATTTTCCCTCTTTTTTTAGTACTTTTTGAAAGAAATTTAGAATTTAACACGTTTATATTATTTTGCATAATTTATTATGATTTTTAAGATAATATTCCAATACGTATAACATGATGCATTATTATTTTAACCAATTTTTCCAATTTATTGATATTCTTATAAAAGTGTTGCATATATGTATAGGTATCTTTTACAGATATCTATAACATATATCTATAACTATTTGTTGATCTTAAGCCTTGATTGAATTATATTATTTAATTAAATGTGTGCTTACCAATGGATATATTATTATATATATTATAACTCTTTGTTGATCTTAAGCCTTGATTAAGCTATATTATTAAATTAAATGTGTGCTTACCAATGGATATATTAAAAGTAAGAAAAGTATCTTAGTAATGATAGTTCGTACTCACAATCCCCAGACTTTTCACATGGTATAAAAGCGTCAGGAACTCCAGAGTATTTAAATTCCTGCCAAATACCCATTATTTGACAGATGTTTGTAATGAATATGGGCGCACTTAAGCACACAAATTTCGGCGAGCATGTTCAGGCATCTCTCCAATTCGAAAAAAAAAACTAAATTTGGCTTGGAATTTCCCATCAATTCCCACCCCCATGTATCCATATAGATTCCGTATGTGGAGCATGCAAATATTTTGAAATATTCTGGTCTGTCTGCTGGAAGCAAATAGAGTAATGTGTTATTTTCCCTGATGTTGTTATTGTTCCCGAAAAGTTCATTCGCTTGTGTCCTAGAAAACCATGAAATGCAGAAACCATATATTTATTTATTCTGATAATTTATGGAAACTTGTAAGAACAACAGTGTGGCCAAATATATGAGTGAGCAGACGATGGGTTCAACGACCCCTGGGAAACATAATGGTGCAGATAGTGACAAGTGACAGGGAACATTTACGGCCACTTGTCAGAACCACAGACCCACCCATCGAATTGTCTGGGAATTATCAATTGATTTAGAGGAAGATATGGTATATTGATTCAGCGGCACGCTTAAAGTTTGGCTTCGATTCGATTTATCTGAAACGATTGATTGTTTTAGGTTTATTTTCGGACTATGATCAACGACAGAGATGGAGCATTCGCTATCTCTTTGTCTTTCTCCACAAACTATTGTAGTCTAGCCTTACGTACAAGTAAAGCAAAAATAGACTTTTTACATATACAAGAGATAAGCTTAACCACAGAATGTGTGTCATAAGGCCACCGCAACTTCAATGCTATATACGAAAGCTATAGACAAGAATTCAAAATAGAATACTAGACTTTCAGTGGTGAATGGAAACCAGAAAGTTCTATAGATAAAGGCTATGTTATCAAAGGTACTATTTAAAAAACAGGTTGCAAAATCCTTACAATGAAAAAAAAATTCCGAGATATTTTAGCAAATCTGTTTGAAATTTTAATCCAGCCTTATTCAAAAACCACAGAAAATAATAAAATGGATATGGTTTTGATGTTATATCATTTAAAGGTAAATACATATTCTTAAAGTAGTTTTTTTCTTCCACAAACAAATAAGTTCTTCAAACGAATTAATATTATTATTATTTCTTACAACGAATCCTTTGAGTTTTTGTTTATAGTCTCTGTCTATGCATATGAATTGGGAACTTCTCAGTATAATTTAACGGTCTGTAATATTAGGTTAATGGCAGTTTCTCGAATGTGAAAATATGCACTATACACCACGAGAGCATATAATGAACATCCGTTCAATAAAGTAAGCTTTCGAAAAAATGTAATAACCGAAATGACAAACGTTTCCATTATGTTAGGCAGCGGCGAAAAAATAAATTAAATGATATTATTCTAGTAATTATAAAGCAGACATCAAATGCGATGCATGAGTGGGCCCCTGCCCCTTCTCCTCCCCCCTGAACCATCCACCCAATGCAACAGCCCCCAGAAAAACACCCCCCCCCCCCCCCCCCCCCCCCCACACACAGACAACTATTATCCCACAGCTGCGTATCTTATCTATGCAACTCTTCGCATAGTTTAACGTTTTGTGCGTGAGTTTGTCACAAATATATACGAGGTATATATCTGGGGGATACTATATGTGTGTATCTGTATATTCGCGTGATTACTTGTGAGTGTGTGCATATATATATGCACACATATATATAGGCAGCAAATAAAAGATTGCATGTGCCCCACAATGCAGACACAAACAGATTCACAGACATTGCATTTGAGTCGCGTCGCCAAATGAATAGACAAATATACATACGTATATACACACGAAACACGCACACAATTGCAGGTTAGCTCCAAGCACACACACACAGATACTCACTCGAACACACACACACTTAGACAGAATGCAACGCCAACATTTGTGGAGGCAAAGCGCGCCAACAAAATGCGAAAAACTGGGACAAAGTTGAACAGACGAGCCAAGGACGGATATTAGTGCGACGCGGCGCGAACAGTTGCATGATGAAGCGAAGGGGGCTCGGGGGGGTTTCGGGGGGCCAGAGGGGCCCAAAAAGGAGGGGAGCGGCGGGCTGGGGAGGGGGGCGTCGGTGAAGTTGGCAGCGAAAAGTGGAAAAACAAAATGAATGTTGTTGCTGGTCCAACAGCAAAGTACAGTGGAGGTACATTGGGCCACCAAAAGATACAACTCCATTTCAGGGGACTACATAATAATAGATATTTAAAAAGGTATTCTATAAAAATTGAAAAATAAATACAATAATATAATCAATATAATAAATATAATATTTTTAAGTGATCTTATTTACAATACATTATCAAAATATTTTCATTTCCCCCACATAAATGAACTTTAAATGTAATGCAACTTATCTACCTTTGAAATTATTTGATCTCTTATGAATAGTACAACTTTAATTTATGTAAATTTATTTGAAATCTACTTTTGCGAATAATATGTACCTTTGCAATAAAACAATTTCCCTCTAACTACAATAAAACTTTACCTGCTTTCTTTTTGATGTAGCTTCCTTTTTAATTATTAACAAAATGTTTAAAATTACAATTATGTAAGATGTAATGATACTAATGTATTTAACACTTGGTTATAATTCAAAGATGATGCGAGAGGATTACATTTTTTTTTCTAATCCTTTTTTGGAAATTTAGAAAAATATATAAGATTGATAAATTTTAAAATGTAGTAATACTCAATAATCTGTTTATATTATATAATTTTAACATTGAAAGATCTTATGGTTCTTTTTGGAATTACAGAAGAAAATATAAACATAATTTTATCATGACTATTGCTATAGTAACATATAATAATACATATAGTAATAAATAATAGATACCAAAAAGTTATTAGATGTGTTTAATTTCAGATATTTTAGCAGATGAGGATTTTAATTACTTTAAAGAGTTAGTTAAGGGGCTTAAAAAATAAAAACAATAAATAAATAGTTACTGTTGGGTTTCTGTTAAGTAATAAAGTTAAGGCCTTTGAAATACTTTGAGATACTTTTAAGAACACATTGCCCATCTAAAGACGAGTGCTCACTGTGCCTGTAGAATAGTTTTCAACTCTACAGAAAATTTTGTTGTTTGTTGATTACAATTTGCATGACGCCAGCGGCAGCGGCATTTTCAGTACAGCCAACAGGGCGGATAGAAGCACTTTATCTGCCTCTCGCCACGTCTCCCTCCCTCACTCGCCCCTCTCGCTCGCTCTTTCGGGTTTTTCCTCTGCCTCTTTTTTTCAGTAGCAAACTGCAATCGTTGTTGGTTTTATAATGGTTGTTGTTAATTTTGCAGACATTTCAGCCGAAAAACAGAAAAAAAAACGAATTTTAATTAATGGTGGAAAAACGAGTTTGCCTGGTTTCCATCAACCCAACGACCACTATGAATGGATTTTCCTCAAGAACTCTTTTTTCCCCCACACAGATTGCATTTTTCACAGACAGTTGTGTGCGATTTTCGAGTCTGTCTTGGGCTGGCTCAACTTGAAAATTCTTGTTTTGGCCAAATCGCAAGCTGCAAAACGGCAAAAGTTGATGCTTTAGTCAAAACACTTAAATACCATAAATAATTGGCTACTTAAGTGCATTTGTTGCGCAAAGCCGAAAAAAGCAAAAACAATCAGCAGCCAAAGAAGTCAGTTTACAAGCTTTGTGTGTGGCTTTTGAGGTTTTCAAGGTATTTTCCAGGTGTTTTTTCTATATATTTCTGTATTTTTTTGTTGAGTTTCATTTATGCTGCAGCGTAGCTGGTGCATTTGAAGCGTGCATAAATAATGCCGCAGGCCTACTTTTTATGCTGCGGCGCGGTTGGGGTATTTGTTTTCGGGGCGGGGTAAACACACTCGTCGATGTCAGGCACATAAATATGCATTTACTTATGGGAACCGGTGGCTGAGACCATTGTTCAGGGAATTTTCCAGGCGATTTTAAGGCTTAATGTGGCTTAATGTAGCAATCAGTCAGATTTAAAATCTTGTTTACCTTCTGTAAAGCACATAGGTACAATCTATACATGTATCTTTAGCTTGATGTTAAGTATCTTATCAATGAGTTAACTTGTAACCAAAATATGGAAGCAACTATATAGCTATACCATATTATACGTAATAAAATATTACCTAAGTTATCCAAGAGGGGTCTTGTAATCGTATCTCCCGAAAAAATAAAATTCCAGTATTCTGTATTTAATTTTGTAGTATTCCCCAAGCAATCTTAAGATTTGAAAACTTGCTTACGTTCTTTGAAGCATATAAGCACAATCTTTATATGCATATTTATCTTCTTGGTAATAATCCTAATATTAAGTTAACTTGTAACCAAAATATACAAATAATACTATATTATGCATAACACAATATTTCCTAAGGAATCTAAAAGGGGTCTTGAAATCGAATCTCCCGAAAAAATATATTTCCAGTTGCATACATATTATTCTATACTTAATATTTTAATATTCCCCAAGTAAACTTAAGTCATAATATGTGTAGAAATGCAAACAAACTTTTTTTGTGTCGAACTCGGCATATAATTGGCTGTAAATCTAAATCGACATTTTACAAGGAAATTTTCCACCAAACTGTGATTCATTTCGGAGAAAACTAGTAAATTTCACCCACTCTCTGTGCCCCTTTCTCCCCAATATATTTGCAATTGTTCTCGCCTGCCATCATCACGTGAAGCGGCGTATACGTGATGTTTGGTAAGCAATATAATAAATTGCGCATACGTCATGTATCCATCGACCTGACTAATTGAGGTGCATTTGTATTTTTTGGTCATTCACTTCGCTACTTTGTATGAAATACCGTATAGAAAGCGATCGGATTACGAAGAGAAATTACATCATTTGGTGAAAATGCTTAGCATTTCATTAAAATCGACTAAAAACGGCAAATTCTTGCGCTGTTTCTTCAGCCTCCTCTTTATTTTGTTCCGTGGGTCAATAAACTTGTGGGCCCAGTCAAAAATTTGTATATGAGAAATTCTTTTGTTGGCAACAAAAGAACCAGCGCGTCACGTACGCCGGCAGTGCGACAGAGAGGGCAGACGGAGGGGGGAAAAGAGAAAGAGACAGAGCGAGTGCGAAATGTAAACATTACAAAAATGCCAAGCCAACGTCTTCATCATGTGGCCAAAAAAAGAACCGAATTCGTACGGGTCCGTTAGCCCAAAGTTTATAGCCCCAGCTGCCTTATTATAATATATATTATGTGTATCTTGAGATGAATGAATTTTGTATCTTACGAAATTCTAACGGCATTCTACGGAGCTTTCGCGAATAAAATGTTAGGTAGGGGTTAGGAGAAAATAACAACAATGAGCTGGCCGAAAAGAAAGCGACAAATTACGTAGCCAGCATGCTAATGCTAATGCTCTTTCTTCTCTAACGGCATTTCGCACAGCCGGCTAAAAGGCTCCCCCTTAAAGCCAATACCCCACCCCCTCTGACCCTAGTGTTTTTTTTATTTTTTGTGAAAGCTGAAAACCAGTTTTCTATTAGCATTTGCTTGGCGGCAAAAGAATGAAACACGGCGGCAGAAGAGAAACAAAGCCAGAGAAGAGAGCTGGGCGCTCTCTTCGGGGCTCTCTTTTGGCCACAAGGCAGGCGGCTGGTGCATTGACCCCACAGCTAGCTGACCCACTTACGAAGCTGCTTTTTGCCACTGCGAATGCGAGTTGCGAATTGCGATTTGCCGACGCGGCGCGCTCGTGCCGCAGTCGACGTCGCTGCCGGCAGCGTCGCCGAACGAGCAACTTGTGCAATAGTCGCAGCAGCAGCAGCAGCAACTGCAGCAGCAGCAACAACAGTCGCAGTCGCAGCAAAGCCGACTGCGCTGCCACATGGGCAACTCAAAATCTACTGTGCCTTACTCTTTGCCTCAGCACAGTGGTTGAAAACGGGTGGAAAGTGCATCAGCACAAGAAATATATCATTCAGTTGAAATTCGAATTGATGTAGTTAAGCATTCCAACGGAAGTGATTCCTGTGAGACTTTAACAGATTTTATTTATTTATTCAGATCAGGGTTGCCATTTCTATCTATATATTAAGAACAGATCTACTGTGCTTTACTCTTTGCCTCAGCATAGTGGTTGCAAATTGGCAGAAGTGCAACGAAATATGTTGTTCAGTTGGAATTTGAATTGATGTATTTAAGCATTCCAACGGAAGTGATTCCTGTGAGACCTTAAATTGTTAAATTTTTGTATTCTGACCAGGGTTGCCATTTCTATCTATATATTCAGAATAGATCTAGCCGGAAAAACTCCGTTAATCTTTTATTTATTTAGGAAAGTTGTATTCGTACCCTGTTTTCTATCTTTTCCCATCTTAATCCACATCTGTGCATATGGTGATAGCACTGAACGTGATTAATATTACCAAGCTTTTCTTTTTAGTAAATCTTAACTAAATTGCAATGACGCACTACCTTCATTGAAAACTAGGAAAACATTGGAAAGATACAATTATTTTAAAATATTACATTTTATTAAATTTTATTGTATATATTATATATACACATTGCTTATGCTATGTTATATATTATATTAAAATTAGATTTTAATTTTAAAAATAAAAATTTGTTTAAGCTTACCCTTTCTATAAAGAGAGATGAGAAAAAACATTTTTATAAAATCAAAGTTAGTCGATTCAAATCGACGATTAGAAAAAAATCAAGTTTAGTTTACCATTAACTAAGGTGTATGGGTAAAAACCTTTCAAACTTTAATATTTAAGGAAATTGTATTTTTTCCGTATATTTTATATTTTTTACAATTCAACCTGTATTGTACTTGTTGTAAAATTAACTTTTGCAAAATTTATTGCCTCTAAGGAAATATATTTTTTTTTTACTTTTAAACAACCCTATACCACAACAAATGATTACCTTTTTTCCTGCATTTGGTCAGACTGTTTGTGAGATATTATGTGTGAGTTTTTTTTATATCATTGCTATAGTTTCGGGCGCTGTTATTGTTATTTTATTTGACTTTGCCGTTCGCCGCAGTGCCAAAAGCTGCAATTCATATGCAGCAGCCCCCTCCCCTGCGGCCGGCGGCCCCCCTGCCCCCGCCCATGGCCACCTTACGTCCCGCCCGATCTCCCGGGTTTTTCTACATGCATATATATATGGATGTGGTTTTTTTTCGTTAGCACATGTCGCTGCATATTAATTTTCGTATGCAAGTGTGCACACATGCATGTGCGAATGCTTTTTACACTTTTTACTCGTCTTCTGCCGCCCCTTGGCGAACTGCATTTTTTGCGGGCATGCATTCGCAATAAAGAAGAACATATTAATTTTGACTTCTGGTTATTGCTGCACCCAGCAGAAGCAGTGCGAAAAGAAAGCCCCGCCGGCAGTGCAAATAAATTGCATATGCAAAATATTTGGGCGGTTTTCCGCATAGCTTTTTTCATATTCTTTTTTTTTTTACTGTTTGCTGCCGTTGGCCATTCAGAATTTATTTTATTGAGCCGCTTTTGGTGGGCAATTAATTATACCCGTTACTCGTAGAGTAAAAGGGTATACTAGATTCGTCGGAAAGTATGTAACAGGCAAAAGGAAGCGTTTCCGACCCCATAAAGTATATATATTCTTGATCAGGATCACTAGCCGAGTCGATCTAGCCATGTCCGTCTGTCCGTCTGTCCGTCTGTCCGTCTGTCCGTCTGTCTGTCCGTCCGGATGAACGCTGAGATCTTGGAAACTATGAGAGCTAGGCTATTGAGATTTGGCGTGCAGATTCCTGAGCTTCTTACGCAGCGCAAGTTTGTTTCAGTAGAGTGCCACGCCCACTCTAACGCCCACAAACCGCCCAAAACTGTGGCACTTACAGTTTTGATGCTAGAATAAAAATTTTAACTGAAATGTATTGTTCTCATCAGTACCTATCGATTGACCCAAAAAAAAGTTTGCCACGCCCACTTTAACGCCCACAAACCGCCCACAAACTTCAAAAAATCGTAAATATGAACGTGGATATCTCGGAAACTATCAGGGATAGAGAATTGGGATCTAAGATTTAGATTCTGTAGCTTTGTACGCAGCGCAATTTTGTCACGCGAATATGCCACGCCCACTATAACGCCCACAAACCGCCCAAAACTGTGGCGTCCACAATTGTTATGCTAGATGAAAAGTTTTAACTGAAATGTATTGATCTCGTCAATACCTATCGATTGATCCAAAAACAAATTTGCCACGCCCACTCTAACGCCCAGAACGCTTAAATCTGTCTACCGCCGGTAGGTGGCGTATTTAAATCTCGCTTTGCTGCTTGCATATCTCCATTTCCCTTTGGTCCCTTAAGCTGAGTAACGGGTATCTGATAGTCGAGGTACTCGACTATAGCGTTCTTCCTTGTTTTATTTTAGGCTGCATATAAATAGGCGTTGCAAACTTGTTGGTTGATCAACCACAAAATGCAGTTTTCATTAGTTGCAACTTGTTTTCTATACCCGTCAACGGTGCGTGTACGTGATGATGTGGAATTACCTAATAATTGAATGGATGCGTTTTCATTGAGCAAAGGCGTTCGTGCCACTCGCGAACAATTAATAAAACAGTCGCAGTTGGTTTAAAAATTTACCAAAAACTCTTATGCATTTAATATTTATGTTTGCGTAGACTAAATTCAATGTTTTATTCCTGCCTTTTACCTCTGATCTGCAAACAATTTCACCCAATATTTGCCTTTATTTTGTGAAAAGTATGTCATACATTTTGTTTTCACGCCGTCAAAGTACACAACGCAAAAAATGCCAAATAAGACAATAAAATGTATTTCATGACACACTTTTCCGCACCGGGTATTAAGTAAATATTTGCGCCTGATATTTGTTAACCCAAATGCGGGCGAAAATGTGCGTAGGCGACAAGTAATTGCCCAGAGGTGACTTGTTACCATGTAAGTTTCGGCCAGACAGTTTGGCTTCTAGTAATAAAATGGTTTTTTAATTTTTTGAGGTGGAAAAAAGATATTAAAATTGGTGCCAATAAAAATATTGGATTTAAAATATAGTATGCTAAAGAATATCTTTTTTACTGGTTAAAGATACATAGAAACAAAATATTTTTTTGCCGAAAAAAGATATTTCCACCTTTAAAGGTAAGTGAGTAAGTGCTGTCGCCTGAGTTATCGATTTCCTGAACTGCATACAAATGAGTGGGAATGGCCTGTAAGGTTTTGAAGCTTTTACTTGTCATAACGGTAAATGCGCCCCTCTCTTTGCCTCGCTCTTTAGTGCAGTTACCCCCCGACTTATCTGTCTGAAGACCCATAAACACGCACATTCCTCTGGTACTTGAGATAAAGATTTATATGTTTTCGGGGGAAAGGCCTTACAAATACTGCACTTTCCGTGCAAGTATTTCGAGTTGTATTTCGTAATGCGCGAGAACGATAAAAGTTTAAGGCGGCTTAAGTGAGTCCAGCCTCACACCACCGAAAGCCCCCCTTAAAAGCCCCCATTAAAACCCCTTTTTACCGATGACGACACACATTCTATTATAATTAAATATCTGTCTGCCCGCTCAATTGCAACGTAAGAGAGTGGCTCTCTCTCTTTGGATCTAAGAGAGAGCCCCCACGCGAAAGAGAGGGGAAATCGAAGAGAGTCTCCGGCGCAGAGAACTTTCTTTTCGATTTTGTTTTTGTTTTCTTTTTCTTCGCTCGCCGAGAATGCTGTTGGCATCCGAGTGTGTGTGTGTGAGATACTGCCGTGTGGGAAAAGTTCATTGACACTTGAAAAACATTCAGTCACTCACTCACACAAAGCCAGTCGGGTTACTCACTCACTCATCATCTGTCACACATTTCTCCGATCCGATACAAAAAAAAAAGAAAAGAAAAAGAAAAAAGCGTCAGCGCTTGGCACATTTTTCAAGCTGCGCTGTTGTTTTTTTTTTTTTTGTGAGCCCCCCATTCTGCCGACGTTGACTGCGCTGCCGGCGTCGCTGCTGCTGCGGATGCTGCTGCGTCGGCCGTTGTAGTTGTGTGCGTTCGGTCCAGCGCGCATCTTTCATCCTCGTGGGTAAACACAAACACAAACACAAATACGCAAGGCAAAGCGCCTAGATTACACAATACCGCCGCCAGACGAGACCAATCTGCCCGCTCGCTCTCTCTCCCTCGCTCCTCCACTCTCTCGCTCTCGCATACTGGCTTTTAAGTCTACACTGGGCTGCAAAAGTTGGGGCTACATTAAGACTGAATCCAGTGTTAGATGCATGGGATAGTGATTGATCAATAAAATGTTTTTCAAAGATTTTAAAGATGAAATCTCAAGAACTTCATCTTGATTTATCTACAAGTCTTTCTTACTTTTCATAAATCTTAAGTTTGTATCTAAAACTAATATCTGATTTAAATAATATGATCGTACTAAGTCCAGAGAAAATCTGCCAGATAAAAATATGGAATAATGGAGGCAGAGTTATAGAATGCATTACATGGGATTGATCTGTCTATCTATCTATCTATCTTTCTATCTATATGTTTACCTATCTATCAATCTATCTATCTATCTATCTATCTATCTATCTATCTATCTATCTATCTTGTCTGACTTTTATTTGACCTTAAATTAAGGAACTTCGAGTTATGGAAATTCTAATAAGGTTCATAGTTATAGATTCGTTATTCAAAATTATCTACATATATTAATCAGTGTTGATTAAAAACTGGTTTTCAGCTATATATTAATATTCAAAATTTAAGATTTAATCTGGTGGGATTGTTAAATAAAAACATAAATGAAAACTCTCGAATTGCCAAGAATACTTGTGCCTTGTGCCGGCCAGTGTAAATTGCGGCAAATTTTAATTCTCTTCGTGAACCAGTTCTCAGCGATGCGATGGTGCACTGCTGTTGATCAGGAAATTGCATCACCGCTGAAAGGATTGCGGATTGCAAGGGAAATCCGAACAGCTGTCGCACTATCTCCCTCCCTTTCCGACCATCCCCCCTCCCTTTTCCGCAGCTGTGGTATGGGTATGGGTATTCTTTATTGTCTGGGCAGACAAGTGGCTTAAGGTACCGCCTGCATTGTGCTGCATGGATAAAACATTACAATATTGCGCAATAGTTCTCTGGGGTCGAAGTGGCTTTGTCTGAACTCCGACAATGGATAGGCTGGCATCGGGAAATCTATTGATTGTAATTGCGGGGCGTTCACTATCGGAAATTACTTGAGGCCCCCAACTTCAAGATATTAGTGGATGAACATAATGCCTTAAATGCTGTAATGGTTTCGAAACTTTATATTTATTTATTAAAGATAAATCTTAATATAATCAAGGTAAAAACATTTTACAATTTTTTAAGGTACAAACCTAATTCCTTAATAAGATTTCTACAGCTTGAGAACATTTTAAGAATTCATAATTCTGACTTCCATAAATTAATCCAGTGAGTTATTTCAAGTTTAAGCAGGTGTCATATGGGCATAACTATACTGTATATCATTAAAAGATTCGAAATGTATGTAAACTCGTTTTGTTATATAACTAGGGGCAAATACTCTCAAGCTATACACATTCATGAGTATTTTAATAATTATTTAGGATCCTTGAATATTTTAATTCATATATTTATTTAAATATTTTTAAAAACCTTCCCTAACACACTATTTCGCATCCTATCTTTGCAGCTCAAATTGAGATAATTCCGTGCAAAGTCTGCGGCGACAAGTCATCCGGCGTTCACTACGGCGTGATCACCTGCGAGGGCTGCAAGGGGTTCTTCCGAAGGTCGCAGAGCTCCGTGGTGAACTACCAGTGTCCGCGCAACAAGCAATGTGTGGTGGACCGCGTTAATCGCAACCGCTGTCAATACTGTAGACTGCAAAAGTGCCTAAAACTGGGAATGAGTCGTGATGGTCTGTAAAAAGTGTTGAGCAGAGCACTCAGGGGAATTCTTAGGGAGTTCAATTGGTTTTCTTATGGATTCCTTTTTGAGCCAAAGTATTTTATAAATTCCCTCAACATATCTCTTCCCAATTGAATTTCCTCATTGCTCCCTGGGTGCCAGTGACCTTTGTCAGCACTACATTAATGTATTAATCCCGCCCCCTTGACCACACCCCCATTTGCAGCTGTAAAGTTCGGCAGGATGTCCAAGAAGCAGCGCGAGAAGGTCGAGGACGAGGTCCGCTTCCACAAGGCCCAGATGAGGGCCCAGAGTGACGCGGCACCCGACAGCTCCGTCTACGACACCCAGACGCCCTCGAGCAGCGACCAGCTGCATCACAACAACTACAACAGGTGCAGTATGACCGATATGAGAATGACCCCCCATATTGATTCGCCCCTGAACCCCTGCCACTGCCCCTGACCCCTCGACCTTTGAACCGTTATCCACCTGGTGACCTCGCTCTTTATCTCCCTCCTCTCGTCTGCTCTTCTCTCCCCCGCCCGCCATCACCGATCCCGACCCGTAATGCCCTTCTTGTCACTCAGCTACAGCGGCGGCTACTCGAACAACGAGGTGGGCTACGGCAGTCCCTACGGATACTCGGCCTCCGTGACGCCCCAGCAGACCATGCAGTACGACATCTCGGCGGACTACGTGGACAGCACCACCTACGAGCCGCGCAGTACAATAATCGATCCCGAATTTATTAGTCACGGTGAGTGGGGTTGTATTCACAGGGGATTACCCAAAAAGTGTGCTAAAAAGGATTGGTTTTTATAAATATTTCCTCTGGATTCCATGTACTAAAGTTCTTTCAAAAATATAATATTATTTAGTTCGTGTTTTATAAAGAATACTTATAAGTAATGTTCTTAACTCTACTCCAATGTGATTTATACTTAATTGGGTGTTCATAACATTTTTTTTAAAGAAATATGGTCTTAACTAGCTCAATTGGAGTATTTAAAAAAAAAGAAAAAAACAATAACAATAAAAGTATTAAAAATATGATGCCTTCAAATATATCTACTTCCTTTAAAAGGCAAGGGACTTTACGTTAATATTAAAACGTGTTAATGTCTTATGATAAGGTTTTTTTAATTGCTTAACAAATTTGTCAAGTCTTTAATAATAAACTTTAACAGGCAGTTTTACAGGAATTCTTTATACTCTCTATTAGTTTCGGGTTAAGAAATATATTTAGTACGAAGATCTACATAGATATACCAAAAAAAGAATAAATAGGGTTTACTGGCGAATGAAGCCTTTATAAAATATATTAAAAAATCTATTTATAACCTATAAAATTTTTAAAATCATCAATAATAATTTCTCTATACCTTCTTAGCGGATGGCGATATCAACGATGTGCTGATCAAGACGCTGGCGGAGGCGCATGCCAACACAAATACCAAACTGGAAGCTGTGCACGACATGTTCCGAAAGCAGCCGGTAAGATATTATCTATAAACCCTGAAAGTATACCTTGAATAAATACAAATTGCATTATTTATTGCTGTGCAGGATGTGTCGCGCATTCTCTACTACAAGAATCTGGGCCAAGAGGAACTTTGGCTGGACTGCGCCGAGAAGCTTACACAAATGATACAGAACATAATCGAATTTGCTAAGCTAATACCGGGATTCATGCGCCTGAGTCAGGACGATCAGGTGAGGATAGTATCTTTAAGTACAGTGAATAGGTTATTAATTCCCCGTTTATCCCCAGATATTACTGCTGAAGACGGGCTCCTTTGAGCTGGCGATTGTTCGCATGTCCAGACTGCTAGATCTCTCACAGAACGCGGTTCTCTACGGCGATGTGATGCTGCCCCAGGAGGCCTTCTACACATCCGACTCGGAGGAGATGCGTCTGGTGTCGCGCATCTTCCAAACGGCCAAGTCGATAGCCGAACTCAAACTGACTGAAACCGAACTGGCGCTGTATCAGAGCTTAGTGCTGCTCTGGCCAGGTGGGATTATCTTATTTCTTATTTCATCTACCCATATCTAATATCTCTTGTCTTTAGAACGCAATGGAGTGCGTGGTAATACGGAAATACAGAGGCTTTTCAATCTGAGCATGAATGCGATTCGGCAGGAGCTGGAAACGAATCATGCGCCGCTCAAGGGCGATGTCACCGTGCTGGACACACTGCTGAACAACATACCCAATTTCCGGTAGGTTACTAGAAGGGATAGTCACAGTGCTTTTTAGATCAATATCTAAAAAAATTATACCAGTAACGATGTTAGATTCTACAAAAAATTCAGAATTGAATAGATCCTACTGAAGAATAAGCTTTTTCTTAAAAATCTAACACTAACATGTATACGAATTTCCGTAATTGTATATTACTACAGATCTTCTATTTACCTTAGCAAATCTATTTAGAGTTATAAAAGTTAAATGAGATTCAATTTTATGGTAATCCTTAAAGTGGATTTTACTATACGTTGATTCTTAGCTTCAGAAGGATAGTTTTATATATAAATAATTGTTTTTTTTTTTCAATTTATAACCTCTAAATAAATCATATAAAATTATGGATACTACTCATTTAGACAGTTCTAAAGCCCATGCATTGGTTTCAATATTGATTTTAAATGATTATTTTTGGTAATGTAATTTTCCCTATCCAAAGCTAAAATATACCTATAAAAACTCATACAAGCATTGATCATTATAATAAAATCCTTTTATTAGGATATTATTCTTAGCAACCAAAAGATTGAGTAGAATACAAAGTTTTAATATATTGGTATAATAATTTTTTAAAGCACTTGTTAGGAAGGTATCCTTATAAAAAACACACATACTGATAACGCAACATTTTTGTACAATTTTCTAGCGACATTTCCATCTTGCACATGGAATCGCTGAGCAAGTTCAAGCTGCAGCACCCGAACGTCGTATTCCCGGCGCTCTACAAGGAGCTGTTCTCGATAGATTCGCAGCAGGACCTGACATAACAAGAGCAGCAGCCGTTCCTGGAGACGACCGCGGACGACGTTGCCGAGGATGCGGCTGCCACCGGATGTGTCCTGCCGCCGGTGGCGCCCCCTGCCGGACAGCAGCAGCCACCGCTGCTCGAGGACTGAGGGCCGCAGGATGCGGCAACAATAATTATTTGCGTAAAAAACTGCACTGCACTGCGATTGCGATTGCGATTGCAATAGCGATTGCGATTGCAGCAGATACAAGAGAACTTTATCATGATTTAAGCTAGCATACAACCAAGGATGTGATCCTCGCCAAGGACTCACTTAAAAAGAACTCTATCTATATACATATATATATTATATATGACAGAGCGGATGACGCAAAAAGGGAAGGGAAAATATTTCAAAAATATTGTTAACTCAGTTAAGACTTTTGCTTCGTAGAGAACCGAAACCGAAACCGTAACCGATTGCATTTCGAGCAAGGGGCATCAAAACTCTGATTTTCGAGGTTATACTCTATACACAAGTATGCATGTAACTTCCCAACTCTCATATCCAGACCCGAGCAAATCAGATCGACTAAGTACTTAAAACCAAGCGAAATTCTCTACACCGCATACTCCAGAACCAGAACCCATGGGTCCCCCCATTAAAACCTTAGTTCGGTTAACGTTAACCCCCATTTGAATCCCGATTCCGATCCCGCCTAGGTTGTCTTTGCCTTACGTTGTAACTAAAGTATGTGTATTATATATACTGCAGTTGTATGTATAACTATGTCTTATCGGTTATATGCCCAACAACATTATTTCTTTGTAAACAACTAAATCGAATATCTCGGAAAATGTGTTCTTATAATTATATTGATTAATGCAATTACAATATATTTACAATTTACCGTTACGTTTTTACATTTTACATAAGACGAAGAGAAAGGAAACAGAGAGAAGATTAAGGATTAGGAAGCAAAAAAGAAAGTTAAGGAGGTGAAGAAAGTAGCAGTTAAAGTGAGCGAGAAATCGAAAGAAAACCAGAAAATTTCAAGCAAGCACATAAAAGTATGCAATATTTTGTTTAAAAACAACTTTTTATTAGTTTCTTAAATATAACATAATTACGTACATACACACACGTATATATAGGACTATATATATCTATATATATATATATACATGATAGAAAAATCCCAATCCGGTTCCAAGGTTTAGTAAAAATAAAGTGAAATAAAACGAAAAACAAAAACTTTTGATATGAAATCCTACGCATAATTACAAACTTTTATTGTTTCTAAGACTTAAACTTAAATAAAATGAAAACCAAAACAGACTGACGGACCGACCCCGACAGCATGCCACGCCCCTCCCCCCGCCCCCATCCTTCGCAGATCCTGGCAGAAATTCAAATGGAGTTCAATACACAAATCGAGAAAAAAAGGAAAGAAATCTTCAGAAATAAAAAAAATATAAAGACAAGCAAACGGCAACTTTTTTGGTTGATACATTTAACTATATACAATTATATAACTGACTGACTATACAAAGACGTTACACACACACGCATACACACACATACACGCATATACACACATGCTTACATTACATAAATTAGTTAAACTTAGAGTAAACGAAACAACAACAAACACATTGGATAGTAGGTGATAATTGGTGTGTCTTAAATAAACCCTGCCCCCCATCCCGCCCCGCCCACTTGCTTAACGCCCCACGCCCCCTCCCCCAAAAAAACCCACACTTTTACTAAATTTAAAGCTTAATCAAAACATTTTTTGGTAAATATTCAAGAGGAAATTTCAGCAGGCAGGCATAAATATTAATTAACTTTAATTATAGCAAGGAAAATTATAAATAAAATGTATACAACAAAAACTAAAAACAAATGAAATAAATTACATTTTGCGAATTCCACACAAAAAGAACAACATTATTTTGCAAATTCTCTCAAAATCCTTTACCCCAAAACCAAGCGAGAAATATTTACACTAGCTTACATAGAACTGGGACGAGGACATGAATATTTCAATTGAAACAAAATGTATGTTAATGTAATCGATCGATTTGGACATATTTAAGTTCGACATTTTTGGCCTTACAAAACAAAAAACAAAAAGAAAGAAACCTAAAGTACTTTATATATATACAAACCATATATACAATATAGAGAATACAAAACTAGTTTTAATTTATACAAAGCAAGGGAGCAGCTTTCAAACTCAAAACAAAAATATCCCCAAAAAAAACAAAAACTTTGTTAAAAATTACCCATAATAAAGAAAATTCATTAAATAAACCGACGACACAAAGTTAATCTATAATATAAATTGAAGTTAAGTTGGTTCGAGCGGTCGATGGCAAGAAAAACATAAATGTATCTTTAAATGATATATGTATTGTTAAATTTGTATGCTAAGTTTTTAGAGAGAGAAACGGTTAAATTTTTAAAGAATAACAGATGATCGCGAACTCGACAAGGTGTAAAATGAGTACATTTAAATTTAAATTTAGCATATATACGGCATAAATATTATGTTACGATATTTACATTTATATAAAACAGAAAAACAAAAACAAGAGAAACCGACAAAAATCAGAAGTCCCATATTAAAAAGTGAAATAAAATGAACAGAAGCTATAAACTGAAAGGGGAATTCTGGATCTACAAAAAATAACAGAAACCGAAAGAGGTAAACAATTAATTATACAAAACCAAAAAACTTATAAAGAAGAGAAGGCAAATTATATATTATATATATGATTAAGTAGCATTAGGCCGACTGTTGCACATAAACACACACCTCACACACAGATACACACTCTCACAAACTCACACAGGCTAATGGGAAAAGCTGCGAGTGACAGTTACAAATTATCAAGTGCAAACAGGAGCTTTCTCACACACATTTGCATAAAATCATTCATTTTTTACGGTGCACAAAGAAGCAATACGAAAAAGCAGTCGAAAGAAATAAGGGGTACAGTGAATATTGGCTAGAAAGAATTATATTTGTAATTTTTTGAAGTAATCAATTAATTAAACTGCTTTTCAGAGTTTTTTTTTAAATTATATTTACTTCCACAAAAATGTGACTTTTTTATTACACAATTAGCAGTTGTTTATCTGGAAGTATTGTAGAATAATTCCAGCTATTAAAAATATTTTATATTACAATAATTGCAAAAATAATTGCTATTTTTATAGGTAAATTAAAAAATACGAAGTACAGTGATACTTTTACTGTTACCTTATTTATTTTTAAACAAGTTAATTTATTTTCTTACCCAATAACCACTGTACTTCTTAAGTATTTCGAACTCTTTTAAACAACATTATGACATTTCACAATCGTAAAACGTGGCGTACGAGTAACATCCATTGGTCTGCAAACTTTGTTATTTATATTTCGGCAGATAGACTCAGAGCACGTTTAATTTCAAACAATACTATTCAGTTTTTTAATGCCAGGGCACGAACATAAATAAAACTGAATTCAACAGATAAACCGATATATTATTTGTGTATGTAGATCGGTTGTAAACAAATACAAAGGTGGAGGCACACGAATGTTGCATAAAAACAGAGACCGAGTAAACATTAGCCATCAAACAGGAATAAAAGATATGTTACCACGTGCAGAAAAAGGCGAGGAAATCATTTTTTATAAACTATCACACACTCACACTCTCACAAACACAACACATCACTCACACACACACGTGTAGCTTTAGTTTACTAGGTGAATTCGTTTTTATATATTTGTAAATTGTTTTTAGGTAAATCGAATTATATATACACACATATATATATATGAATCTCGATACATATACACGCATATATATGGAACAGATTATATATATATTATGTCATTCTGCATTATGATTATTACGATTATTATGATTCAACACAGAACCCAGAAAAAGGCAAGCATCAAATGGTGAAACCAAGAAAATCCCAGAATATCCGACAAAAAAGTGCTGGAAATGCCTTTCAAGCCGCTATTGAAGATGCAGAGATCGGCAAAGAGCCGAAGTAATTCAATTCATTCTTAACAATAAAATGTAATCTGAATTATACAAAACGAAACAAAAAAAAAACAACACCAAACCAAAAGAGAAAACAAAAGAAAATCATAAAGAAAACATTTTCAAAAGCGTTTACTTGGGAAAATCGATGGATGGCGGGTCAGGGGAGAAGACGACTTTTAATGGCCTTTATTATGCCGATTTTCCAATTAAAAATATTATTAATTGGCCAACGGCATTGTTCGATGCGTTTATAATCCACATTAATAAAACGTCAATCAGTTCGGATGGGAAGTGCAGGCATTGGCCATCAAAGACAGGAAATGTGTCGAGATATTCGCACGGAAGTGGACAAAGGGGTTACCCCATTATAAAGTGGCTATAAATCAGCCATCCTCGAAACTAACAGTGAGACATCTGGGGTTTTCAAGTGGTATCAAGTAAGATTATCCAATTTTTCAGCTTCTTAAGGTTGAATTTTAAGCCAACATATACAGATCTTTATTTAAAGAAATCGAAAAATTTTGCAGGATCAACAGGCGGGTATTAAACATACGTTGGATATTTTCGTTACTCGGTTAAAAATTATATAAGCAATATAGTATATTTTATAATACTTATTTTAATACTGATCTTAATGGTAAGGATGTTAAGCTTCAAGGTAGGTGTATGATATAAATTAATATTAGATACCTAAATACGTATATGTTAATAGGTATATTAAATAAAATAATATTGTATACCTACATATGTATATATTAACATAGACTTTATTTTGAACCATTCAATGGGAGTATGAACAGCTTGTAAGTAAAATATACTTTAATTCCGAGGTATCAAATTTAAACGGATGGAATATTGAACACTTGGTTAACTTTAAATTCAATTTCGAACTAAAGGTCACAAAAATTCGGTTGGAACTTTGTTTAAAGCTATTCCTGCATCACACTTGTATATGTAAACTTAAATTTGCATGACATTTAAATGCTTTTAAATAAGTTTTACATTTGTTAAGACCGAAAACACACATAAGCACCAAGTTAAATAAGCCGGAGGTAAATAAATCAGGGGGACTAACCTCGTAAAGCTAACTCAAAGTCATTCTAGAGGAATGGTTACACAAATTCCCATGTTATTTAGGTCGATTGCAGTCAAGTGTATGCGATCATGGGGCAATGGAGGGAAAACCCGCTGGGCGGAGGAAAATGTCTCCAGAAGGCCAAAACACTGCGGTCGGCTTGTGGACCCAAGTAAGCTGGATTTCTGCTAAGTACAGCAAACTTGTGGGGCCAAACCGAAATGCTCAATCGTCTAACTCGCTTTTGATGGCCATAAATTAATGCACCCCCATGTTGGTCAATCGGCATTCTCAGTTTCTCAGTTCTCAGTCTCTGAGGCCATAAAAACGTGCTGCATACAAGAGTCGAGAATGTTGTATGTTGCTTTTCAATGCGCAACAGCAGAGTGGCAACAACCACAACGACACCTGCGTGCCCCGTTAAAGGCAAATCCATGTTTTAGCCAAAGTAAAACTTTAGCCCCCCCACGAAATCACACACACGTACGCATGTGGTCAGCACTAGATTTATGGCCACTTGTACATACATACTTAGAGGCAAGTTGCCGATTCCGATTTCTATTCCTATTGCGATTCTTGTGGCAAGGTCACTTTTGATGATGTCAGCAGGGCAAATAGTTACCCATGCAAGAAACACTCCAAGTTTATCCTTAAATCTTCGCAATTGATTCACCGGCAGATGGGAATCCCAGTTTCAAGGACGTCTAAGGAATTGCTGATGCTGCTGCGACAAAAGGTTGAATTTATCTACCTTATTCAGATTATACTGGAATAGTTGGGTCAAACACAACGATGCTTTATTTTAAAGCTTGGAATTTAAGATCTTTATAAATAAGTAAAGTTAAAGCAAGTGAATAAAAATGTATTTTATTTTTAAAATGTTTTGTGCTAGTTTTCCCTTTAATAAACCCAAAACCATTACCAAAGCTTAAACTTGAAACTGGTACTTCCGTTAACAAACTATAGGCTTGTTTTGACACTTATTAAAAATAAATGAGTTGTCACACAAGTTATTAAGACCATTAGTGTAATGTCTTAACATTTCCTTTAACAATCTTGCGACAAAAATTACTATGCTACCCAAGTATACCCATACCCATAATTTTGACTATAAGTTGGTATAGTTGGCAATAACTAGTTTGATTAACCCAAAGGCATTCTTAAATACCTATGCCTACTATTACAAAAATAAATCTGTTAACTGACTTTATAACAAACATAGATATAATGTTACGCAGCCAAATTAATTAGGTGGTTTAATCAGTTACCAGTCCAAAAATTCCTTAGATACATATGCTAACATTAATTGGCGATTAACGACACTTACAGCTATAGCTATATAATAAAAACTCGTATTTGTTTAATTAAGGAAAAGCGTGTGAAAAGCGTTATATCAGCCTTCCTTCTTTCGAAACCTGATTCGCTTTCTGGTCAAAAGTTAAGCTTAATCCCGATCGAACTCTTTAATATGGTCATCAATTACAAATGGGTAAATGAAGCGGGAAACTCTGGCGGCTGCCGACTGGCGTATGCAAATGCATAATGCATACACAAATTTTCACTTTGTTTCCACTTTGATTTTCCCCAAGCATGTTTTTTTTCATTTAGCTCTGGTTTGGCTCTGCAATTTTAACGCGCTTCCGTCAATTAAACTTACGAGGCGTAACTGGTAAACTGGAAAATTGTGTCACACACAATAGTGAACCAACCAGCCACCCAAAACCCACCCACCGGAATGGGGTGGTGGTCGGAAAAGTCGGAAAATTCGGAAAAGGGGTGACTGGTGATGTTGCACATGAATGTTGCATGTTGCATGCTGTATGCAATCGCATATGCGGCGTTGATCGACATAGTTAAGTGAAAATTTATTGCGAAAGGAAGTGGCGAGACAACCTGGCCAGATGTATCGGTTTCCGGGGCTTTGGCTTTCGGTTGGATAATCCTTGGGCCGGCCAATCCATTCCGCAGTGAAAGGCCGCGGGCACAACAGGTTAAGCAAATTTGGCAGCGTCGCTTTCGTTTGCATTGGCGGCCTCGCCCCTGGCCATCTCCAATATTCATCTTTGGTCAGGGTGCGAAAAGTTCGCCCTGGCCTTGTGCCAAATGTAAAATATGCATAAACATTTCAACTTGGCTTGCACTCTTGCAGTTAAACTCACAAAAGTTAACAGAATATTAAAATAATACATAATGAAAGGCACGTCTTTAGTTGAAAAAGTTAAGCCGAACTTCTTGAAGCTCTAGAAGTCGATAAAGTTATATTGACATTAGAAACAAATAAGCCAAATTAAATACACTCAGAATAGTATTCGACATTGGTAGATTTTTTTTTTAAATTATAAAATGGTCACTGCTAAAAACAATTTATTTCAAATAAAGCTTATTTTTTTATAAACAATACAAATGTTCTTCTGCCAAAAACAAAATTTTTTAAATAGTGAAAATTTACTAAATAAACTAATGTATTCTAAAAAAAAATAAAAACCACCTGTGACCCCTAATTTTTGAAATGCATGGCTAAATTGTTTTTTTTAGAGAATGCTTTTTTATGGCGAATGCTTTTTTACTAAAAATTGTGTGGTAGTAAAAATATGAACCGCCTTCCTAAAGGAATAATCTTTTAATAAAATGCTCAACAATAATTACTTGCCCAAGAAATTATCACGGTTTATTTTTGGGAAAGTTTTTTCAGAAATATAAAGACCGAGATATTAGGTCACTTTGCTTTTTTAGTACATGTAGTAATTAAACAATAATTTTAAAATGTAATAGTATTTACTGTTTTAATGCAGTTATAAATACCGTGAATTTATCTTATATCTTATTATCAATGATATATATGTGTTTAAGCTTGTTGTCTTCAAACGGTCACAATATTAACTATTTTGTGAAGATTTAATAATACTAATATCGTTAAGTCTGTTATATATTTTTTTTATACTCGCCACTCTCGATTTTTCTTTGGCTTATTAATAGAAAAGTCTTTTCAGCTGATGGTGCCATCAGCCACGCGAATGTGGTGCTAATGACCCCATGGCAACCAACAACCACATCGAATCGAGCCACTTTGTATGCAATTAATTTTGACAATTTTTCGCAATTGCGCGATCATGCTGGAAAAGTGGCCCGAACCGGTCAAATGGCCCGATCAAATATCTCGCTTTTATGATTATATCATCAAAATGTGTGTGTTAATTGCCCAACTTCTGGCGATGGAACCCCGCGAGGAGAAAACTTTCCTCGCCGACCACCAACAATTGGCCATGGAAGTGGTATCACAGTTATATCATGTCAGGCGGAACAGTGCAGAAAAAGCGGCCAGAAAAGCCAAACTAGTTGGATGTTAGATGAGCCCGTCTCCATCCAGGCGAAGACAATGACCAAGTGTCGTGCCGGTCTGGATTTGTCATTGTTATGCAATCGCGGCGTGCCAGTGAAACCAGTTGATTAGCTGGTCGAAATGGTAGAAATGGCCGAAATGGAGCGCTTCCTGCATTACATTCATGGCTATGGCTAAAGTACCTACGATTCGGGCCCAGCGGCCAGAATGGCCAATCAAATGGATTGCCATCGCGGTGCACATTTAAATTGCTATCAAATGCAGGTCGGAGCGGGTGCAGGTGCACTGCGAAAAATTTGGTTTAATTTGCAATTCAAATATTTAAAAATAAATTGGATCTAAATTACCAATCCAAATATTTGCTATAAAATCTAATCTTAAATTGAGATTACAAATATATTAAAAAAAATCTAAATGTACAGTAACATTTTAAATATTTGAAAATAATAGAATCTTAATACGATCTTGATTCACGCAATTAATTTAAAGTAGATTTTATATTGTCATATTTTGTTTATCTTGTTGGCTTGTTTTAATAAATTTATAATTATTACTTTCAAGCTAAGATATAAATAAATAAATTGTGTTAGCATAAGTTAATAAGTAGATATAAGATATTGTTTCAATAAATTTCTAAGAATTCTTTTCAAGCTAAGATATAAATAAATAAATTTTATTAACATAAGTAAATAAGTAGGTCTAAGATTTAAGATCATCTTAAATATTATTATCATTATCGTTATTTTCCGACCTAGGTTCCTACCATTTTAAATATTTTTCAAATATTAAGTACCAATTTATTGTTGAATATATATGTGCATCTTTTTCCATAATAGCTGTCAACATAAATAATAGAACATGTAGAAAATAAGTTTTACCCACTAAAATCGTCTACATCTATTTCAATATTTAATATTTGCAAGTACCCTAAAAATTCTAAAAATTTATTTTAGTATGTGCAAATACCCCAATAATATTAAATACATCTGGCTGACAAGTACTTACTTACAAGCAGGAATATAATGAATTACGACTAATAAACCGATTAATTACCACCCAAATCACCTACTTGTCAACTTAAAAAATAAATGGCAATTTGAAACGCTTAGGAGAAAAAGTATCCGAAAGATCCAATCAATCATAGGATGAATCTTTTAGATATAAGAAAAAGTATCTGAAAGATCCAATCAATCATAGGTTGAATCTTTCAGATACTTTTTCTCTTTGTGGAATTGCGGTTGACACGACGACATATTTCAGCGCACAACTCAATTTGCGACAAACGAATGCGAGTCGAAATGCCTAACCAGGAAGCTGGCCAAATCCTTGCCACTGCCACTGCGGCAGCCACTGCAACTGAAAACTGCGAAATGAAACTGAAAACTGCAACTGCAACTGCAACTGCAAATGGCTGCCGGCGCCAGCACCCCTCCCCCTTGGGCCGCCCCCTCATTTTTCCGACCGCTGGAGGCGGGCAGACCGACATAATCGCTGCGTTTAACTCAGGCACAGGCCTCAATTACACGTGGCCCCATCTCACTTGCTCTCGCACTTTTGTTCGGAAAAGTGTCTTCATGTTCGGCGGCTTTTCCGTCGCCCCGGCGGAACTAGCGAGTGCGAGCGAGAGGGGGACAGGCGGTACGAGAGCTTGTGGCTTTGGGCCTCAGTTTCTGGATGGCCGTTGTCGTCTGACTTTGCTGGTTACTCTGGGTTTGCTTTTTGGCTTTGGCTCGGTTTATTTGCAGCGTTTGTTTTCACTATCAAGTCGGGATAACTAGATACCCTACTAAATCATGATTTGCTAGAATTTATGGAATTGTAATAAAAATGATATACCATTCTAATACAAATTTTAATTCAGTTGGTAAATAAAATAGGTACTTAAAGAAACTATAATATTTTAACCTTTTATAATATAAAATGACTATATTCCTTACAGAAAATATAGAATTTACTTGTAATCGAATATAAATACTTCTTAATTACTATCATTATAATACTGCTATTTAAGGCTATTTTAATTTTTTTGTCGTCTTGATGGCTTCACACAAAAAAAACCGTTCTCAATATCTCTCTTAAATTTTGAAAATTCGAGATGAAGTGATTTCAATTTCATCTCGAAAAACAGAATTGGGATTACATTCATCTTGCATTCAAAATTTCTTTATATCGAGAAACAGAGCACCTTCGTCTTGATATCAAGAACGTTTCTCCTTGACTAAGTGGGAAGTCCAATGCTCAAATAATGATCATTTGAGCTTGACCTTTTTCCGTTTCCAATTGTATATATTGTAAAGTTACATTGAATTTTTCTTATGTTATTTAAGTTATAGTTTTAAGAATTCTATTATATACTGCTAGTTACAACAAATTGTTTAAAGCAAAAAAGCCCAATGAAAAATTCAAACAAAATATTTGGATTAACCCATTGTTATTGTAATGACCAGAGTTGCTGCAGCGCCTTTGGCAAGTCGACCAGACCCAACCGATTTGGTCGACGGCAGTTAACATGGCCACAAGTCCGAGCCCGAGTTTAAGCCAAGACCCCGCCGACCGGCCACTTCCGTCGCCCCTCCGCCGGCTCCTGGGGCCAAGTTGATTATGTTTTTGTTTTTACTTCGTTTCCAACTCAGCAACTTCGTGTCACCGTCACCGCTTTGTGGCTGCAAGTGCTGCAAGCTCGGCCGTTTGTGGCACGTTTCACTGTAGCTCATAACTTTTTTCTTCGCTTTTTGCCTCATATTTAAGCGGATGCAGGCGCCGCGTCCCAGAGCAATTCCATTTCTACGCCCGTCGACGATGGTTTGCCGAAATCCGCACTTTTAATCCAATTAAACAACATCGAGCAGATAGCAAAAAATAAACAAAAAACGAGAGTATCATCGCGAATAACAATGCATTTGCCCCAAGGAGTAAGTGTTAATTACATTTTCGAAACGAGCAAACAATGAAGAGGCACGCGTAAACATTCAAAAAAATACATATTTGTGTTGGCATGCAAAAAAAAGTCAATAATAATAAATATTTAAATTTAAATCCAGCTTAGAAAGTCCCCGCATAATTCCGCGTTAAGTGCACGAAAAATATGCAAATAAAACGCTTTCATTTCGCAACGAACTCATTGACTCCAATCGCGCGGGAAATGAATAAAACAAGGCGGAAAAATAAAATGACAATAACCACAAAAACTTAATTTGTTTTTTATGATCGCCAAATGTGGAAACATGAAAAGAACTCTCAGGTTGGCCATAAACGGTTAATTGAACGAAAATGTGCAACAAAGGGAAAGTCACATTTGTGAAATAGTAAAGGGACCAACAAAGTGAAAGGGACTTAATTTGTGATTGTGAAAAGGTCGGAAAATTGAGAAAATATTTTTCCCAACCAAGTGATAAGCTTATGGAAAAGATATTAGTGAACTGTTTAGTAAGGGACTTCAAATAAGATAAGAAATGAATCAAAAGGATTTTTAAATTTTTTTATATACCTACGATATTAAAATTTATAATGGCAATTTTTGAATGATCAAGAAAAACCATATTATATTCATATTTTGTGTGTGAGAAATAGATAGATATTTAGAAAAAAATGTCTTAAAATATCCTTTTTCTGAAATGGTTATCTTATGCCTTGTAACTAGACTATCGCATAACTTTGTTCAACTCTAGTTATCATCAAAAATTAAGTCTTGCTTGAGGTCTTTCATTTTCCAAGGAAGCAAACGTAGAAAAATGCTTCTTTATTTTTGCCTCAACCAATTTGAAGTTGACCGGGCCCAAATGGTCCTTCCTGTGCGGCTGACAGCCTCTGTCACGCCCACATAAAAAGGAATCTGGAGATGAATCGTTAGATCCGCCTGCCAATAATAATAAGCACAGGGAGATGAGCTCCTTGGATGCGTATTATTATGCTAATTGTATTGTTCGGATGTTTATGAGCTGTTTGGGGAAAAACAGGGGGCGATAACCTCTTTACGTTGGCGACCCAATCGTAATCTTTATACTTGTTTCCGTTGCAGGCATTAAGCTTTCTGTTCATCACATGCATGATGTTCGCACTGGCAAACGGCCATCCATCAAGCGACAAGCTGAAGTAAGTAACTGCCCACCAGCCACGCCCCCTTAACGACCACACTGAGAAATAAAGCAAGTTAAATACAAAAGGGAGATATATATTTTACCTTATAAGGCATACCTTTCTTTAAAGAACTACTGAATTTATTATATAAGAAAAAAGGAAATGAATATAAAAAAAATTATTGGTCTTGCATTTAAAGAAATACCTTTCTTTTAAGAGCAACTGAATACAGAAAGGGAGAGCTAACCTTTTAGCTAGGCAGAAAATATTTTAAATTATAAAAATATACAGTTTTAAAAGATATATATTTCTAGCCAACTGAATAAATTTTTTTTTTTAAATTAATAAAAAAAATATTTAAATGCAAAACTAACTATTCACAAATTTAAAAAAATTTACAATACTAGAAATATCTCGATTTAGAAAAATATTTTTCAAAGCAACTGAATTAAAATATTTTTTATTTATACAAAAAAACAATGGAAAGTGAATTACAAACGTGTTAGACATAAACAAGTGACTGTTCTGTGATTTTTGTTACTTTTACCCTTGCCCAAAAATTAAAAGAAATCAATTCAATTAAAAAACATAATAACTAAAAATCTCAGTAGACCAAAAAGTATACATAATTAATTAAAGTATACATAATTTCTCTGAGTGCAATTGATAGACTCCCTTCCTCCGCTTTATATATTTTTTTGCTGTGCAACAATGTTCATGGGCCATTCGACCATTCACAGGATCCGAATACACGTGCCGGTGAAGCACCACACACATGTGCACACGAAGACGGTCATTAAGAAGGTCCCGCTGCCCATTCCGGTGCCGGTCAAGGAGCACCACCACGAGCCGAAGAAGCACCACAGCAGCCGGAGCCACCACCACCACCACCACAACCACGAGGACGACCAGGACGACGATTTCGAGGGCTACGAGTACCCCATCAAGGCCAAGCGGCGCACGCGGCATCCCTTTGTCTGAGCCACCCACTGAACCACTGAGCCACTGAACCACCCACTCAGCCACCCAGCCACCCAATCACCCACTCAGCGGGGGAAAAATGAAATCAAATGAAATACAATTTACGCAGATTAAGACGAAAATAAACCAAAATACGAGGCAGCTTGAGTACGAAACGTAAGGGAAGGCCAACACAATCCTGGGTCTGATTTGTCACTGTTTTTAGTGCGTAAGAGAAATACGTAAAAATAAAATAAAGAACCCTTAGATGTAAGAGGAACATTCCAGTGCAATAAAATAAACAAATATTACACTTAAGCACAATTTAAAGCCGGCGTCGAAAAGTTATTTCTTTGCTCTTGGTTTCAGTTTCATTCGCATTTCAGTCACGACAAAGTTTCGGCAGATAAACATGTGTTTGGGGCCTAAGTATTGGAATCTGAGTGGGTGGGCTATAAATAAACGTTACAATATCAAAGTCTATTATTTTTCCTAAAATAAAGGAAAGGACATATCATCATATTTAGTTATGAAGTCCTTTTTCCAGTTCGCATGTTAAACTAAATAAAGGTTTTAAAACTATAAATGTATGGAAATTTATATTTACATATATTTATTTAAACAGACATCAGAATTTGTAATGCGGTTTCAATTTGCATAACTAAAAACTGTTTTGGAGAGGAAAGCATTTTATAAAATATTTCATATGTACATAAGTAAGTATTTTAAGCTCATTTCATTTTATACTCTTTTTTTAATTTTTATCTTAGTTTTCCCTTTTAAAAATTATAAAAAAAAATCTTTTGCAATGCTTAAAAAGTATCTTAAAGACACTAATTTCATTTTTTGAAATACTTTGTTTTCAAGTATATTTTACCCCCTTGCGTCGGGACAATAAAATATACATACAGCACATTTTTACTGTCATATTATAGTCCTGAAATAAGAACTTTTGCGGCAGAAAAATCAGGGAAATTCCCATTTCCTGGGGACTCAGCGAGGAGATTTAAACTGATTGAATTGAACATTTCCAGCTGTTGCTGTTGCTGCTGCCCGTGATGTTGCTGCTGCTGCCGTTGATGTTGCTGCTGTCGCCGTGGCTCTGTGGCTGCCTCACCACCTGCACCTTCTGTGGGATATTTGTGCATAAATAAATGAGGCGAACGACATGCGAAACAGCAAAGTAAACCCAGTGCCGGGCTGTTTGTAATGATGTTGTGGCTCCGGTGGATCCACCTCCTCTGCCCGGAGGTTTGCGGGCGGAAGGGGAGAAAAGGGGTCCGGGGACCGAACTAACGCCATGAAATATGCATGCTCAGCTGCGTCCCGCTCGCGTTTCTCTGTCCCGCTCTCACTTGGGGCGGCGAGGCGACGAACCGGAGCGGAGCGACAGCACGTGCTGGGGCGTCTAGTCAACAGCCAGGCTGAAAAGAATGTCAACAACTGCTCGCCTGTTGCCTGTTCCCCCCAGTCAGCACTGGAAAAAAAGGATCACCTAATTAAACTATTTAAAATCATAACTACTATTTTAAAGTAAGGTGATCCTACTTTAATTTTCCATAACATAAAGGCCATATGACATTTACCTAAGATTAGAAAAAATTAATGGATTTAAATTGGCTAACATGTAGGTTTGCATTGATTCCATATATAAATTCATAAAATGTTGAGCGGTTCTTTTTTAAATAAATCAAGCAGTTCAGTCAAAAGTTAAGCAAGTGTCATAATGCCATAAAGCAGTGTCATGACCCATAATATACGATTAATAATTTTAAAACTAAGTTTAAAATATTGCCATTTAATTAACAACATTTAAATGTATTAAGTTGCATACTAAATCCCCATTATTTTAACAAAATTCTACAATTATTTAATATATTATTTTAATAAGAACTTGCATATTATTAAGGATTTGCTGAAATGTATTTTGGCATAGACCCTTTTTTGGTTTGAAACTTGCCCTATTTACACCACTTTACTAAGAGACATGCTTCCACAAGATTTAATGAAGTCAAAATACACAGATCTAGAAATTAAAAAAAAAAATCTTGTTGCAAGATTTCAAATTTATTAACTTATCTTAAAAAATGATATAAAAAAGGATGATGATAGAAAATAATATATAAATAAATAATATAGTTATTACAATTTATTTTTAATTAAAAAAATATTATATTTTCCTCTTTTCTTTTCCCCTTAATTTACTTAAATTAACATACATGGCTCCTTGTTTTTCTGAATGTACCCCTCGTTTTCCTTTCGCCCGAGCAAACAGGCCCGGGGCGGCAGCTGTTGATGGCTCATTTTCCACGACTTTAGCGCCACTCAAGTGGCAGCCACTCAAAGCCGAGGCGAAAGCATAAGCAGCAACAAAACCGGCAACAAAGGCGGCCAACGCAAGCGCCACTCGTCATGTAGAGCCACTCAATTTACGCAGCACTCAGCGGCTCTGTATGAGATCAGCGGGCCAATCGGACTGGCGGGGGGTCTAATTAATACGACCACCCACCTCCGGCCACCCAACCACACCCCAACGCCCACCACCACCCACTAACCACCTGCTGGCGAGGCACACTTAAGAATGGGTGTTGTGCGAACGGAAAGGAAACAGAAACCTAATCACCAGCGGGCCAAAAAGCAGGTCGATAAAGCAGTGTATACTGCATGCTGTTAATGACCAGAGTCCGAGCCTCTGTTAGCTGCTCAGCCAGCCACTGTTAAGTGATCTCTTTTAACATTTACAGAAGACATACTTAAAGCTTTTACGAAAAAAATCTTTATAACTTTCATATTTGAATTACAGTGGTGCTTAATGGGATCAAGTAAAATTTTATAAATGTGTTTATTATTTATGGTTTTTATTTTTATTTTTTGTGCTTTTTATAATAAAACCTAAATATTTGTATTTCAATGTATATGCCAGAATTAGAATAACAAAATGAGCAACAAAACAAATAAATTCAATTCATAATGAAAGCTCATTTGAATAACATTATATTTTTTACAAATTGTTGAACCGTGTATTGTAAAATATATTTATTTTAGTTATCTATTTTTACTTACTTACTTACTAACAAAGTTAAAATAAATCATTTGTTATTATAAATAAAAAACCAAATATCTACATTAACAATATTTTTGCAAACTGTGAAAAGATTAAGAATATTAAATGCTTTATCCACATATTTTGTTTAAGGAATCTAAATAAATATATTGGATAAATTCTTAAATTGCACATTTTTGATTTTCAGAAAAACATATTGTACCGCACATTTTGATCCAATAATACTCTTTGTAAGGTTTAAAAAAGTGATTGCTTGTTTTCCAATTGTCTGATTTTAATTTAAGTCAATAAGGACTTTTATCCTTATATATTTTTCAAAATACTATTTGGAACAAATATATTTGGTTTTTAATAAAATAGATTTTGAGTGACAGGAGGATGAATCTGTGTAAATAAAAATGCGTTGCAAATCAATGGAATCCAGTTTAGCCCAGGATCTTCAACCTCGTTTAGGGGGCGAAAGTCGCACTCCTGAATATTTTTTGGTGTGAAGCCCATATATTTACTTAGCTCTTCGTGTAGCTGCGTTTGCTCCGCCAGTTGTTGTTGTTTGATTTGGGCGCTTCTATTTGATTAGGCCGCCTAAGCGACCTACGTGCTTGGGTTAATTTGTGGCCCAAAGTGTTGGCCCAGGGTGCGAAAGTCATTGTTAGTGGTTGTGTGTGTACATATATATACAAATGTGTGCCTATCTGCGCTGATGTTTGTGTTTGCGGTGACAGCAAATAAATCGCACGCATGTGCTCGACGCCCAGCCATCCACTAAAAAAAAACTCCACTCGAAAAGGACATACAATTTCCCGTAAGAAAAATAAAATATAAATTTCTAAAGTAAAGATTTTTAATATTAAAATAAATACTTGAAATTAAATACCTAAGCTTACTTAATTAGCTCTGAGAAAAGTTAAGCAAGCTTCCCACTTTTTCTTTCCCAGTAAATATTTTTATAAACAAGAAACTGCTTATCCTAAAATACTATATATACTTAGAAAGAGGTTCTTTTATTTTTTCCCAAACAAACTTTCCCAAAACTTTGAAAAATAATTTTCTAAGTGCAACAAACAAACAATACCACAAGCACAAAAATTGTGCATAGCACGCATAACAATGAGAGAACATTTCGAGTTCGGGGTGCCATGGTGAATGGAAATGGGCCTAGACAAACTACTTTTCGGCTACTTAGTGATAAATATGCTGGCTAATCGAATGGGAACTAGATTTGCGGATTAGCCTGAACACGAAGTTCGTTGGCCAAGTTACAAATCCTCTGACTAATTTCCATTTATCGCCATCGACACGAAGTTGGAGGATTTATCTTAAGTCTTGGGATAAACAATTTGGTGAACGCTTACATTGAATTAATTTGGTAATGGTTAGATTAAATTATATATCTTAGGATGTGTGTAAAAATAATAATAATATAGTACCAATAAAAAAATATTTATAAAAAAAAAAAAAAAACAATAATTAAAGAAGCATTAGAGAATATCTGATGTCTAAAATTTATAGAAATTTACGTTTAAAATGTATTTAAATGTCAGTTTATAAATCAAATAGTACTTAATAAAAACAAAAGAAAATAAAGATGCAACAAAAATATCTATAAAAATCCTAGATTCTCCAATTTTATAAAAGTTTGCATTAAAATGTATTCAAATGTCAATTTAAGGATCAAATAAAAATAAACGCCCAAAGATGTTTAGCGTTCAAGGCCACCAATAAGAGGGTCATTCATCGCTACCCTTTGACTTTTTCAACGCAATGAAAACAAAAATCAATTTTATTATGCCTGGATTAGGCCAACGCACCCCAGGGTATACATCATTCCACATACCTCCCTCATCAGCCATAATTTTCTAGTTGGTCAAAAATAAAGCAGCAGCTGGGGCCAAAAGGACATTTGTCTCGAGTGGCCGGCCATCACTGGAATCCCCGTAACCCCATCTCCCTGGTCATTTTTGAAATACAAACATAAAAGTACAGATTTGCTGACTTCAGAGCATAAAGCAAGGCAAACATAGTCCACATAAACAGATTGTTAAATATAGTATATGCCGCAGGCTCAGCAGAGGAAATGGGCACCGACTTTTCATATTTCTTTTACGATTCTGGGAGGATGTCGAGCTGAATGAGCAAAAGCTCATCATCCTGGGGATGGGATGCGATTTTATTGCTCATGCTTAAGAGGATGGGTATGGGAATGGAATCAATGTGATTCGGGATTCGGTTTTATTATTTGCATACTGGTTTTATGGCCCCCCATTTAGCGATGGGAACTTTACGCCGCCCGTTTAATTCCCAATTAATTTGGGATTTGGCCAGTGCTCTGCGACCAGTTAATTAGATGGCCATAAAACGGCCGCTAAATGCCGCCGGGAAGGACGGACAGCATCTGCCGCGTGCGTCGCAATTCCGGCAATAAATGCGCTCGTCACATGCACAAATTAATTACAAATAGTTGTTTTACCCCGTGGCCCAGCTGGCGAAACCGAAATTTAGTTGCATATTTTACGGACTGGAAATGAAAGTTTCAAACGCACAGCCAACCGGAGGGAAAACAAATGCACCATTACAAAAGCCAACAACAAATTGGCGACTCATTAAGAGCCAAATGGTATTTTTCAGTTTTGGGGAATGCGTATTTTCGGGGTTTCGTACTACCTGCTGGCGCGAATGGAAGGGAACTTTATGCCTTCATAAATAAACAGAAATATTACCCATTTTTATTAGAAAACTGGTAGAAATAATAATATTTTTGTGGTACTTCAGATAAATAAATACGTTAATCCTTATGTGTAACTGGAGAAACAGAGTTTTTTAATTATATACAAGCCAATCCGCAATTTTATAATACTTTCATTAAAAATATTTGGTACATCAAAACAAATAGCTTACCCCACTTAAATGCTGAAAATGTTTACTGAAAAAAACTGAGTTATAAGTTGATAATACTTTCATTAAAAATATATGGGACATCAGAACAAATATCTTACAGTATTTATATCTGAAATCATGTTTTACTTTAGAATTTTCATCATCAATTAATATTGAGGCTCTATTTATTTTCTCAGCCTTCTGTTATATCTAGAATAAATTCAAAGAAGATAATACTTTCCTAGAAAAGCTGTCCTTGCCAGTCCCATATCTATTCCTACTTCATCAAAATAATTGCATTTTTCGGCTTAGATACACAGGTCCATAGAATAGCACGGCTAGAAAAGCCAAGGATATACCACGAAACCCTTTCAATCAGGACTTATTAGTATTTACTGATGGATTGGGACTACGAACCCTTCCAAAACTAACTTTAGTCCAGCGAATGCCATTATATTCGAGTACAGTAAATAAACGAACCGGACCGAACCCTTTCGAGGATAACAAACCGCACAAAAGAAGCCAAACGAAACCGAACTTGTGGCATCACGTGCACTTTGAGCGGATTCATTAATACGCATTTGCTGTTTTGGCCTCAAGCAATTACCCCGAAATTCAGGGGGGTTAACTTGCTCGGTCGCTTGGTGGTGGTGGCTTGTAACGGTAACGGATACAAGCGAACGAAACTGTTGCGTTAATGAACTTATGAGTGGGAACGACTACACAGATACACAGATACACAGATACAGATACAAACACACAGATACAAATGCGGTGACCTACCAACCCAGCAACCTACAAAAGGCAACAGTTTCGAGCCGCAACATCGAGCATGCGACATGTTGGCCGCAACGATGACGTAGGCCAACGGGCCAACAGGGCGGGTGGTTGATATTGTTTGTCGGCATCTTTTGGCAGAAAACAACACTTTTTCGCACAAGTAACGAGCGATGACGACTCTAACGCCGACGATGATGTTCGACGTCGCTACTTTTTGCCATCGAACGCATTTTGGATTCCGCTCACTCGCTCGCCAACGCTGCTGCTGGCTGCTACGTGTCCGCTCCGCTGCGTTACGTTACGTTACGCCAGCTTACGTCTCGCTACGTTTCGTTCTCTGAGATACTTCTGGTCGGTTTTCCGCGATCTCATCCAGTGGATAAGAAGCCGGCGGACGGCGATAATAGCCTCTGTTCGCAGCGTGAAAATTATCAAGTTCAAAACTCAATGCGGCGCGGCGAGGGATAAAATAAAAAAGAAAATATACAAATAAATCCCAAAACAAAGATCGTAAAATAACAAGTGTATTTTTGTGTGCCAGTGTATCTGTGACGCTCAAACAGCAGTGTAACCAAATAGAAAATAAGAGTAATAATACTCGGCCAAAACGTATTGTGTGGGTAAACAAACAAGTTAAGCAGCCAACGCAAAACAGCAAAAATCCAGTCAGAAAGGTGCGTGCAATACTTATTTAAACAAATAACAAATAGAAATAATGCCAGGCTAAGTAAATTGCAAATAATGCATTACCAAATTTTGTTGAGAATTTATTTACGCGAAGGAGCGCGTTTATTTTTGTTGGAAAACGTTTTTCGATCTTTTTGGCGGCGGAAACAACGTCCGATTTTATTCGATATAGTACAGCTCTATATGTCTGCCCCTGCATTTGGGATCTATATAAATATATGCGTGCGAGGCACGGGTGTTTTGTATACACCACAAAACACATTCGTATTTATAAGATTTTATTTAAATATCCAAATATTCAGTTGTTAACGGCTCGTTAAAGCAAATTGTGCAGCATTCTTGGCCAGCAGCAGAACATAGCAAATTATCGTTAGAGATCCATCGCAGTTCCTATGCTCGATATTGATTTGTAAGTAAAGAAAATACTGAAAAAGTGGGCAAAAATAAATCGCAACCTGTGAGCTGAGTAACGAAAAATGTAGACCCGAATCATCATTAATAATTCCCAAAGAATGCGCCAAGTAAGCGCCAACGACAACAGAAATGTGCTCATAAAATTCCGATATATAGAGTGTTTAAATTTAATCAAAACTTGCTTTTGGCAAAATGAAACTGTTGATACCCTTAAAGAAATTATGTCAGAATGATATCTGCTTCGGTTAGGAATGCCATTTATCTCAGCTAGCCTGGAAAATCCCATATGAACATCTTATCGCAGTCATAAAACATACAACTATAAGACAGTTTAAAGTCGAATTGACACTTTAAGATAAAGTCCTCCCACTACTTGGTGAATTTTTTTACATTAACTAGAGGCGCAATTTTCAGATGATTAAATATCACTGAGCAACAAAACATATCTGCATTTATTAAAAATTACAAGTTAAAGTTTGAAAACCAACATTTTTTAATAAATAAAAAATTACAAAATTAAGTTTATTACAAAGAAGATATATATATAATAAGACGGAATATATTTTAAAATTTGTTTGTTTTAGATAAAATATAAAATAGTAGTGATTTATATTTTTGTTATCAAAAAAAATTAATGTTTCCAAAAATTTCATTTTAAAATATATTCCGTCTTATGTACTGCCATAAAAATATATTTTATTAAGGCATATAAATAAATACCTTGTGACATTTTCACTATTAAAGCAGCCGTCATATTGTAAATGAGATTACCTTTAATTCGCAACTAAGTTTGAAAAATAGTTGACAAAACTGAGGCAGAACTATAATAGACCATCCACAGGGTATTGAAACGTGTTGGATTCCTGGTCAGAAAAAGTATTTTCATGGGCAGAACGTGCTGGGGATTGTCAACTGAAGGGAAGGGAGTCCAAAACTGAAACTGAAACTCGGCCTATTGGGCGGGTATATTGCTCTGCGCCCCACGTGCCCTTTGCGGTTGTCAAACCAATTTACTTAGCCCCCTTTCAGACTGCGATATGGCAATTACAACCGAAACAGCAACAGAAACTGAAGCGGAGACACAAATTTAAAGCAATGAAAACAGAGGGGGTTGTAGATACAATGTATATATACAAGGGGGTAAGGATTGTGTACGTGCCTGAAATTATATCGCCTGGCTGACATCCAAATTGGGGCCACAACTCCGGCTCTCCGGCAGATTGAAGGGTTAGGAATGACATTTGCATTTGGTAAATCAATTACCCACCAGCCACCCACAAGGGCAAAACATTTGGCTACGGCCCAAGGCCGATTTCTGGGTGCCTGCACTTCACACGTTTGCACCCATCAATCAGACATCTGGTCATCTATGTTATATGCCATAGCCCCCCGTCTTGGCAACAGTTGCTGTACAATCAGTTCGATTGCTTCCCGGCTAATCCCAGAGACAATTCCATCTGCTGGCCTGGTTAGCTCAGGCTAAGCTTCCTTGGCCATTTCACAGTTGACAAATGTCAGGGATGTTGCCAACGAATGACCCCCAACTTCCAATTTCCCAGGCTATCTTTGTGCTGTAAAAAACGCAAAGCTCCCATCTAAATGTAAACCCAGGCCATGAAGGTCAAAAGTGGGAGTAATCAAGCCATGAATGAGACAGAAAAAATATTTGGTTGCGGATTAATGCCCGCATTCATTGATTAAACCCACGAATGCATAGATAAAGTAATCCCAAGTAAGTAGCCCTTGATAAAAATTAATGAACAAAAAACCGTAGCTTTGAATGGGTTTTTCTTATTCTCTTTTGGATTTTGGCGAAGCCAGTGAATTTACAGTGTATAATAACGACTTTGACAACAAGTTCTTGCCCAGCGCACAACGAAAACGAACTTGTCAAACTGCATTCGCTTGATAAATGCGAATGACTCCGAGGGGAATCAATGTGTCGTTAACCAGAATGCGAATTCAATTGGATTTGCAGCCAAGTTACAAAGTATTCGGATCCATAAAAATCTCCATCGTCAGCAGAAACCTATTTGGGTTAATCAAAACCCGTCAAAATGTTTAGCCCTTAAGCAATTTTTAATTGATGGTGGGGGAGTAATTGTGAAGAACTTTTGCATAATCGCATAAATCCAAAATCGATGATTTACAAGCGAGGGTTGTTCGTTGAGTATGGTGGATTAATGACATTTTAATCAAAGTTTCTTTTATGAAAAAGTATACAAATTTAAGCGTATACAAATTTAAGAATTATTGCGAGAAATGCAGAAATTTTCTGAAGCCATAATAAAGTGTTTCATTAAATAAAAATGAACTTGGCATGCCAGATTAAAAAGTGAGCAATATAGGCATAATAATTTCTTCATTGCCATTACCAATATAAAGAGATTTTCATTTAATCAAATTTGATTTATGTTTATAAGAGTCTAGACTTTTTTCTAGCAAGTTCAAAGGAAAATTCAATGCAAAAAAGATTATTAAATGGCCAAATTGAGTGAATCAGTCGAATATTTCTTTAATTTTACTTGGAATCAAATCTAAATAGCCTTATAAGGCAAAGTGTAATCTGAATATTTCAAGCAATTTATGACATATAAAGAAATATTTGTAATGCAAGAAACTTTGGCAACATGGAATAAATCAAAAATTAATGTGAGTTTGGCTGTTTGGGAATCTTGAATAATGTAATTTTAATCAACATGCATTTGGACCAATTTATACCAGACCTTATTTATGGCAATATTCGGAAAGTCTGCCTCTAATGATTTAGGCTTTAAATAAATCACATTGTGACAATATTTCGCCTTTATTAATCATTCTTAAATGAAAAAGAAAAAGTTTTTCGGGCCAGTTGGAAAGTGAATGGAAAATAAGTGGAATAAGACATATTACCAGAAATAGTCGACTGGATGCCTCTGCTTATAGCCAGGCTTCCGTTGACTCGGCAACTATTTATCATCGCCAGTTACCTTCGGCCAGAATTAATTCACTTTTGTGCATTTCCCGCTGCATTCTTTGGGAAATTCCTCAGAAGGAAAAGCAAGAAAAAAGAGCCGGAAAACTTATGTTGAAGAAATGAAAACTTTTGCACCGGCACGAGTTCCGAAAGTCAGTCGAAAACAAAAAGTTCGGAAAGGAACTCGCCGATTTCCCCCATCGCCGCTGACCACAAGTATTTCAGCGGGTAATCTATTCAATGATGCCCAATGGGGCATTAATTAATTTGATAGTCCACGACTGTCAATTTTTGAAGTATTTACATAAATTTGACATTAATAAACCACCAGCATAATGCCCGGAAGGATCACAAATTGAGTGTGAAAGTGTACGCACCATTTAACAGGGCGAGTGAGGAGATTCTTTAAAGGTGAAATACGCAGGATTCGGGGTTCTCTTAAACTCGTAAAGCATTTAGCCCGTCTGTCAATTACCCAGAAATAAATTATGAACACGCCCACACGCGTCTGAGGGGGCGGGGAAATGGAACCAGGCCAGAAGTGAGGCCAAATAGACATGTTCCTTCGTCGTCCTGTATGTATATACTTATATGTATGTGCAGACGTTTTGGAATTATGCTGATGTGTTCGCACATGTATACATAATTTTCGCTAGGAAAAACGCTTTCCCGATTCCTTTTTCTCGCTTTTCCCCCCTCTTTCCGGGGCAAAAGAGTTTCGTTCTCACTTAATTGTTGCCTCATATCATCCACACATATAAGGATGATATGTCTCACAAAAGCTGGCAGCAGAATTCATCTCGAGATGAAGCAACTTGAAATTATTTTTGCGAGAGCATCGCAAAAATGAAAAGCATTCGCTGGCATTTAAATGGTTCAACATCTCACATTACCCATACATGGGGTAAACCCAGGGGAAATATTCCCGGGGGTGTCGCCATTTCGGGTAAACACAAACCCTGAATATATTAGCCAAATCAAATTTATCGCGGTTTGCATATTTGCTGATTTCTAAAGCCAAAAATACAGGGAAAATTTATACATTATGGAAACATCATTTTTCATTTTTAGGTAAATTAATTTAAAGTATTTTATTTATGATTAAAGCGAAAATAACTAAATAGCTGAGTTTGTTTAGAATTTGTTAGGCATAAATTCAGTTGAGTTTTTATTAAGATACGTTATAAAGAGCTATGATGATAAAACAAAACATTTAAAATAATTAACATTTGCGGTTGTATTGTTTAAAATTATTTTAAAAACAATTTTGAATTCTAAGTATTATTAGTTTACAGCATCTAAAATCTTTTTTTAAATATTTTACTAACTAAGCTACTTAGTTATTTTGGCTTTAATAACTAAACTAATAACTAAAGAGCTGGGATTGTTAAGAATTTGTTAGGCATATTTTCAGATCAGTTTTTATTAAGGTAGGTCAAGAGAGCTCTATGATGATACCTGCAAATAAAAAAAATATCATTTACGGTTGCCATGTAAAAATTATATTTTAAGAACAATTATTAATGCTGGTTCTTCGATAAGTGTTATTTGCATTTTTGATATAATTGAAATAAAAATAGACAAGCCTACGGAGAGTGAAAAGTTCCATTTCAATATGGATATCGAATGGCATAGATACATTTCGCCTTTCGCCAGTCGACTTCAATAATATAAAACATTCACTTTGGCATATGGCCGGGTTTATTCCCTTTCTCCACCTGATGCTTTCAGGGAAGTATAACCCACACACGTGTAAATAAGAGCCTTAGACTTCAAAATCGCTGAGGGAAAGGGGAGGGGCTGCTCCTGCCTGGATTTCCTTCACCTTTTTTACGTCGTAGCCGTCATCTTGGTCTTATTGCCAGCATTTTGTAAATGAATAGAAGCCCACATGCACATATACATTTACATTTCCTTGGGCCCAACACTTTATGTTTGTTTACAATTTCGTTTCTCTCTTTTTCGCCTCTTCTCTGCACATTTGCATGTGTGTTTATACGGGCTAACACAGATACACACACACACACACACACACACAGCGACGCGTGTTTATTTGTTATTGTTAACCTTACCTCAAACACATTTTTATGACATTCAATGGCAGCAGCAGCAGCAGCAGCAGCAGAATCAGCAGCAACCAACGCGGCGTATACGTAATTATGTAGATGACGTCACAAGACGCTAGCTGAACAGACCATCAAACTTCGCTGTTGCAACTTATAAGTTAATTTCCATCTCAGTTTCGGCACGCCAGAACTTCTTCGTGGCAACTTCAAAGCTATTTGCCTTGATGAATGAAAACTTTTTACGTTGTCGGCTTTTGCGGCCAGGAAAACCCTTCACAAACAGTTAAGGTTAGTTCTTCGGGGGCTGGGGGGGCGGTTATGACGTGGTGGGTGGGGCTCTTGAGTTCCTCTGACTCGCTGCCGACGCTGAATTTTCAATATAATTTTCCCATCATTTTGCACGAAATTGAAAATTTACGCCCAACTTTATTTTCGATTTTAATTTGTGTGCCGATATTCCTTCCCCTTTTACAGCCTTATTGGGTGAGACACACCCTGTCATAAACAGGGTGCTGCATACACTAAGAAAAAATGTGTAACGTTTTCAAAAAAAAAATTTAATTTTGCCTTCTGCCTATAAATTATTATTATATTTGTTCTTATGGACTTTTAAATAAATCAAAAAGGTATCTATACTTAAACAAAATTGAAAAATGTTAAAACTTTTGAAAACACGTATACTAAATAAGCTGCATTTACTGTCCCAATTAGATTTGTAATAATTGTAATAATAAAACGAGAATTCTATAGATTTACTAAAATATATCTTATCACCAACTGTAATTATTCGATAGAATTTTAGTTCCATTTTAAATTTTTTCCACAACATACTTCAAAGATCTTGAAGAGAAGTATATATTTTAACGAAGTCATATTTTTTAATAAAGTCCGAAATTTATGACATGAACTTTCCTAAGTCGATGCATATTTAAGAGTTAAATTATACAATTAACTAATAATAAATCATAAATTAAAGGTCGTATTTTTTAGGAACAATGAAATATGATCGCTAAAAGTTAAAGCGTTAAAAATGTATTTACCCTTATTTGAACAACAAAAAGCTTTTTTACAAATGATTTATTTAAATAATAATATCGCATTCCACAAATATTTGGTGCTAGTTCTTAAGCTATACAGTTGCAAAGTATTTCTGTACTTTACTCAAGACTGATTCTTATCGACGATAATATGCAATTACCCCAAATTTGTTATTTTCTCCAAGTGGTTAATCACGTGTGCGTACTTATCAAAATTTGCATAAAACACTTGGGGGAAAGGGACTCGCAAGGGGGCCCAAAATTTATGTTCAATTGTTATCAGATTGATTTCCAACTGGGCCGAAGTAAAGGGGGTGTGCAATTTGTATAATTGATTTAACATAGCGTGTGCCCCAGAGTCGCGGATATAGCTCTTAATTGGGGAAAACTACGGGGTTTTCCCAGCCCAGGCAAATGGGTTACCGAAAGTCATTGGAATTTCACATAATCTACATAATAACTTGTAAATGTTGACGACTTTTAGTTCGCGGTGCTCAGTCCTTAGTCTTGATTCGTGACACATTTTTGTTTTCATTTTCGTAATATTATACTGCCGTTGGGGGGGTGCTCTTTTGTTTGGGAAGTCCCGACGCGAAGAAGGCAGCGATAAGGCACGTCTGGAATTGGGTCGTGTTTTGCTCAAATGTTCATGGCGAAACTTTCCTTTTCCCCAGCCAGGTTCGCACTTTTATTAGCCCGTGGCATGGAATGCCGCTGACTTTGACCGAAGTTGCTGCTCCACTTTGCCACATTTCCACTTTCCCTGGCCGAATATGATGGAGCAAACAATAAAATGTGACATTTCCCTGCCAAAATTATTTGCTTTTCGCTCTAGGTCGCGGACAATTGTTTGTTGGCCAGCCAGAAAAAGGGAAATGGAACAGGAATCTGGGTGGACGCAGGCCAACCCTTCCAAATCGGAACACAACAAAATGTGTGGCATACTTTTAGGCGCAAAAGTGGGCTAAAAGGGGGCGAAAAGCCAAGGGATAAGGGCTTAAATAAAGCTTAGCACTTGGGGGATTCGAATGGATGGTCTTTTGACGCATTGATAAACCTTTCTGAAAGGGAAATTTAATATGAAATATATTTAAGCTCTTTAGATAATGTAAAATCAACTGAAAATAAATCCACTCAATTTTCCATATGTATTTAGTTGTACAAAGAATAACTACATGACTTAAGTTTAGTTTGATGCCCACAAATCGAAAGCCATTTTTGTGCAGAAAGCGCAAAAACTACTTTTCCCAACAAAACCATTTCTTTAACCCAACGAAAACTAAGCTCAAACAGAAAACGGTTGAAGGTAAACTTTCTATTTTAGCCCTCTGTGTTGCCCTTAACGAAATAGTTTCCAAATCCAAATACAAAGCCCTCATTTTCTGGACACAAGAGAGCTGTAATTAAATTGCCGAAAAAAAGTAAAGAACTTGGAATAGAAGCCCGAAAAGAGAGTTGCAGCCTTCGGCACGAAAGCAATTTCAGAGCCACCTATTGTTGCGGCCATCCATAAAATATGAAACATGGAAACTAAACGGGGGAACCACTCGAATGGGCGGTGGGCGGTGGAAAATGAGTAACTTTTGCAACATTGCGGCCGTAATAAATGCAGCATTGAAAAGTGCACTTGAAGCCCCGTGCATCGATATTTCGAAAAATAATGCCAACACTTCAGTGGAGTCGAGACCCAGGTACTTTCCACTTTCCACTTTCCCTGACCTGGCACACATATAATTTCCCTTCACCCCAGGCAAACATTTTTCGGCTTCCGTGAGATACGGATCACGGATGCCACGTGAAAAAGTTTGGGATTGGGGTCCGAAACCCGAGCTTAAATAACTTTAATAATAACATGTGGGGGCTCGCTCTCATGGACAGCATTTTTGTAAAGGCATTTTCAAGCGTGATTATTTTATAAGCTGATTTTAAAAAACATTCCTGAATATATTGTATAAAAGTTTTAACAAAATCCGTTTTAAAATGCTCTCTAGTCCCTGGTTATGCACAGATAAATAAATAGATTACAATGCTCTGATGCAGCATGCACTGCACTTTCTTTACAAATTTTAAAAATTCCTTGTCTGGGTTTGTCGATAAACGAACAAAGAGCTGGTTGCTCCAATTACCGTGTCTCTGTTGATATTGATTAGGCCTGCGAGCCTGATAAATTCATGAGTCTTGTAAATTAGAGAGTTCTGGATCTCCATTGCTGTGCACTTTGCCCCCAACAAACAATGGGCTCAGCAAAAAGAACCTCAAGCAGAGAACGTGCCACGACTTCACTGGGTTCCCTTGAGAACCGCCGCCCTCAACTTTCAGACCCCCTGGCTTAAGGACCTGCCTCATCTATCCTTACGTGCAAACATACCCTTACCCTTTGCAAAAAGTTTCCTTCACTTGGCGAGCTTGTCACCTACAAAAGATGAGATATATATATAGATAGGACTCCCTCCAATTAGAAATGGAATTAGGAAGTACTCAATTGATTTATTTAATTCATTTCCATCGGTTTCAATTTGCTCGCCAACAATAAACTTTAATAGCTACCATACTCCAATACTCATTTAATTGCCTCCATTTCTATACAAAATTTCGGTATTATAACATAATTTAGATACACAATTGTTAACACCACAATGAGACATCAGTTCATTGTGTTACAAAGTTTGTGTGGGTATTTATTCCCATTTGGTAATCCAATTAAAGGCATAAAATCAGATTAATTTACTGTTTACTGTTAGGTGGGAAATTTGAAATATTTAATCCAAATTGATCTGCTGTAATGAAGTTATTTTGTGGCATTTGTTAAACAAATGCAATGTTTATTAAATAAATAATAACTCAACGTATAACAATATTAGAAAGAGCAAGAAAAATACATTACTTTGAAAAATTTCAAAAAGTTTCAAGAAATTATTGGCTGACTCATTTATTTTTCATATTTGAAAAACAGAACAAAGAATAGTTTGTATTTTGTAAAATGGAAAAATACATTTAGTAGAAACCTGTTATTGAATTTCTGGTAAAATATGCATAGAAACTACCGTCTGCTAAATTCACACTGAATAATTTAGCTGCCAATCCCTCCCAGTGGGCCAAAAAATGCACAAAAAATATGACCAAAAATCGCGAGAGTGGCCAATTGCATATTGAAAGGGCATTTCCGCTTCGTTGGCTGCCCGTTGATCAAATGGCATTCTTGTACTTGATGTTTTTTTACGCTTCTTGCCAAAGTTGCCCCCATCCCCGTCGCTTTTCCTCGACCAGGAGAACAGGAATAGAGCGTTTCGTTAGCTTCAAACGAGCATTTTGGGCCCGCCAGCAAAAAGCTGTTCATAAATTGCATGTTGGCTTTTGTGTTGGCATGTCGCTACCGAGGACCCCGAGGACCCCATGGACCCCCCTTATCCACCTTATCCGCCCCATCATCCAACTGGATATGTGCCGGTGTGTACTCCATTTGGTTTTTTAATAGACCCTGCTCGCATTTAAACTGTTATGCTTGGCCTGGTCCGATGGTCTGCTGCGAACTGGGCACAAAGGACCCAGTCCTGCTGGCTTTATCGTTTAAGCCAAATCAGTGTCGAGCTTTGGCACATATTCTTTCCTCAGGTATATGTGCACACAAAAAAATTTCTTGGTTAAATTGACCAATATAAATGTTAAATGGTCCCAAACCATTAAATTGTCAGTTTGACCATCGAACTTGTTACTCTCCAAACAACAAAATACACACAACTTACCATTTTATGGTAGTTTTACTATTAAATAATATTTAAATAAAGGCTTCAATGGATTAAAACACAAATTTCATTTAATATAATAATAACAAGAATAAGTATCTTTAAAAACATACAAAACAATTCCCATATACACAAAAAAACAAAAATTAAAAATTAGGTAAAAGTGACTAATATAATAAATTAAATGTTCTGGCCCATCGAATTGTCAATTTTACCAACGAAATAGTTACTCTCCCAACAACAAAATACAAAACTTACCTTATTACGATGGTTTTACTATTAAATAGTAACCAACGCCACCATAAAATACTCACAACTTACAATTTTACAGTAGTTTTACTATTAAATAGTAATCAAAGCCCCAATAACTATTTTTAATAGTTGTTAACCTTTTCTTAAAGTTACGTAATTGATTAATTCTAGCCATACAATTTTTTTGCGTGTATGTATGTAGAAATCGAAGGTTTCAGGTAGCTGAAGCGCCACCAACTTTGGTATAAATTTACAATTTCAGTACTTGCCCACGGGATCTGAACACCATCAATTTCAGGTAATTCCCTCGCGCCCCGTGGGCGTTCCTCACCAGCAATTAGCACTACCTTACGGACACATATTAATCGTTTCGTTCACCAGATGTAATTAAAAACCAGTTAATTAGTACAGTTTAAGCTAGGGTAAATATTAAACTAAAAGTTCCCTTGATTGCCCACATACCTACTATTAAATATTAAAAACACATTCGGTGCGGTTAATTAGCAAAGGCAAATAACAACTCTATGTGTGTACATATAGTTCATAGCATTTAATTTTCGACCGATTGCTAAGTGGCGTGGGCAGAATTCGATAGCGGGCAATGTGCTAAGTGATTTATATTGACGATTAGAATCGAACACGGAATGAAAACAAACATACAATATGAGGCATTTCTAGTCGGGGTGTTCGATAACGTTTATATCGCCACCATTACGGAATGACAAATGACGTGAAGATAGGACTTTGAGGTGATGGAGCATTGAAAATAATTTATTAGCATTAAAAGACATCCATCCGTCTAACTACAGCCTATAAAACGCTAGTTCAATAGATGTTTTTCCTTAGATAAGGCTTTTTTATGGAGGGGGATAGAAAGGAAAAGTGTTGAAAGGAGCTAGAAAATGCTATAGGGAGGGTTATTGATTAAATAGAATTTATTATCTGGCTGTAGTTATAGTAAAACCATTTTTATTCTCTTATGACTAGTAATAAAAATAGTGAAACTGTTTTTATTTCAGATGGTGTACTATTATACCTTATAGAACTTGAGTAATATTATTTAATATTATTAATCTTCGATGATAATAAAATATCGTAAATTTTAAATATATAAGTTCCTTTCTTAAAATGAGCGGGTTATTGATTAAGCCGTATTTATTATCTGGTTACTAGTTATAGTTGTCTATAAGGTTAGTAATAATAATATTAAAACCGTCTTTACTTCAAGTAGTATATTTTAATATGAATGAATATTAATTTTCATACTTTTGATGATAATATAACGTAATACATTTAAAAAGTTATATTTATTTTCTTAAAATGTTAGGAGGTCCTTCAAAATCGTCACCCTTTTATGTTAGCTATATGATTTATAAAAAAATTCTTATTTTAGATAGTGTGTTGCTATACTTTCTCGAACTTAAATAATTTTATTCCACATACCGTGTATTAAAGGGTATTTAAAAATCGACATCCTTAAATATTTGCTCTACGAATTGTTGGGAAATTGGTCATTCATACAGAGGAACCATTCAATTGATTTTCCGGGATCCATGGAGACTAAAAATCCTCAAGAGGCTCATTAAGAATACATTTGGCACTTATTTCAGTTCAGTGAGTCCTTAAAAAAAATAAACCATTATTTGCCATAAACAAGTGTTATTTTTAAATATTGCACCACAAATAATATAAAAACAATTAGCAAAACAAATAATGCTTACAAAAAAAGTGCAATTCAATCATAATGAAATGAAATGCCAGGCAAACAAATTACTCAATTAGCAATCGAAATATATTTCGCCAGCATATCGCGTTAATGAGAGCCAGCATTTGCCATTGCCAGAATTAACTATTCATTAATTAAAAAGCCACAGCACACACTGTCTGTGTTAGTTGTTGCAATTAAAATGAATTTCCACCGGAAATGGAAAAGTTCACAGTTTACAGCACTCTTGTTGTAGTTGCTGTTTTCAAATCAAATGGTTTTCTGCTGACTGCAACACATGACGTATACGCAATGCGGTCACAGTTATTATTGGGTTGGCTAAAAACACGTGTCACTTTGTGTTTGAGTGTGTGTGAGTGGGCCAAGAAGCAGAACACGTTTTCAAGTGTTTATTAGAACTATTCCCCTGTGGTTTCAGTTTGTATTGTTATGGCTGCCTGTTAGTTATTAGTGCAGTTCGCTGTTCGTCCTTTGGCTTCTGGTTTTTGGTATATAGCATTTGGCTTTTGTTTTTCCAGTTAGTCGTTATTGAGGCTTGTTGTGTCAAGGGTTGGCGACAAATTTCCACGGAAAAACCCCCTCGAAACCTCCTTGTACGCCCCATAGATTTCTATGACATTGTTAGCCGCGTTTCTGAACATTTGTTAGCGCCATCAGAATGGCGGCAGAAAATAGTTCAAAGGGAAAACTCACCTGCAGGCAACATTTTTGGCTTGGTTTCATTAATTTGCATATTTAGCAAGTCTCTCGAGTTGCAAGCCAGCGCTCTTTCAATTTCCTCCGCAGCTTTTCCGCACTTTTCCATACTTTTCCGCACTTTATTTTTAGCCATCCAGCTAACTGCACTTCGTCGCTCATCAAAATTCACTGTCGGAAGTGGTTTTGCTGCCAAAGGAAATCTGCACTTGACTCCGTTTGTTGTACTTGGCCATTAGAAATCTGCATAAATACGATATGTATATATACAAACAGATAAACATATATAAGCAGCTATATGGGCAGGATTTTCCCTAGCAGATTGCTTCTGCACTGCGGCATCAGCTTATGCAAATGACCCTAGCCAGCCATCTATCATAGGTCAGCAGATTATGCTAATGTTTTGGATCCAGATACCCGAGAATGGGAATCGGCATGGCAAACGTATCTATTTCAATTTTCAGTAAGCCCTCATCGGCTCAGGTATCTATATTTAAATAGTTTTGCCTGCCGATAAGCTCAAACCAAAGTCATCTCATTGGAATTCATAAGTCAATTAGTGAGTGCCAGAATAAACAAATCTTCGATGATGGCAAATCTGTCTAATAGTTGCTTTAATTAATTTAAATGTTTTTGATCTTGTGCTCTTTGATTCATCTCAATCAAACTTAATTATCCACAAGTTGCACACACGGTTGCTTAAAATTCTAGAAAAGAACACAAATATTTTAAACGCTTTATTGAGGTATGAAATATAATTAAAAAAAAAAATGAAATGAATGAATTTTCATTTTTAAGATTTGTAAATGTATCTACCTTATACGGGTAGTTATCATCATCATCAATTATTATGGAGCAATCAATGCACTTACTATAAATAGGATATCCATCAAAATTGATTACCGTTCCAAAAGCAAAGCAAACGTTCGATAGATTTGACTTAAACGTCGAATAAGTTGAAATCTCCTTGAAACTTCTGCAAGAAAAACTTTCGAACTTATGCTTCGGTGGTTTCAAGGGGCTGATGAAGAGATTTTGGGTTGCACAACGAAAACAATTATTATCTGTGAAATTTCATTTTCACTTCCTGCCCCTCCCCCCGCTTTACTCCCCCTTTTTGGGGGTTTCCGCTTTTCATCTTATTCTTAACCTCGAAATCAATTATTCCCAGTTCGTTTAAATCATATTAATTATAAATTGAGTATAACGAAGCGGGGCAAAGCCGCTTAAAGAAAAGAGAAACTGAAATGCAAATATACCCAGAGGCTGGCTGAATTTCTGATTACTTGACTTGCATTTGAAATTCGCTCGGACCGAGCTTACGAAAAAAGTTGTTGGGCCAAAAACTTCGAACAAGGCAATGCAATTCGCCTCCGTTAAATCAGCTTAGCCCGATTTTTCCGCACCCCAAAATCCTGAGAATGTGCAAGCATAAGGAAACCCTAATCGGATCAGAGTTTGGCAAACTTCAGGTAGACCAAATGATTACCGAGAACTAGCCGAAAAAATAGTTGGGAAATTCGGGGTGCGCCACATGAGAAACTTTCTGGGGTTTTAGAGACACTTGGAAAAAGGTTTTATTGATGACTAGTTGATTTCTATTTGAATTTAAAAGTGATGAAGATCAAGTTTTATATATGTTTATGGAACTTAAATCATTTTTAGTTTTTAAGTATAATTAGAACTAAAATTAAGGTATACCAATATGCTTATACAATTAAACCCATTTAAAATGTTTATTACGTATCATATCATTTTATTAAGATGAATAAAAATGAGTTGACATATATTTCATCTATATATCTATATAATTCAGTTTCATTTTTGGATGTATGTTAAGGCAATTGAATATAAGTGTTTCTAAGGTTTTAAATTTGTTAATAATTAAAAATAAAATATAAGTTATATAAATTTACATTTTTTATTACAAATCATATAATATTATTGAGATGGGATGATTTTAACTGTTTAACTGCACTATCAATTGGATTTTAGGAATTATTGTTACAAGTTTATTTATATTGCCAGTTGTTGTAAGATAAAGTTTTGTATGAAACTTAAATCTTATTCAGGTTTTCAATATAATTATATTTAATATTAAGGTATAAAAATATGCAAATGCAATGGAACTCATCTAAAAGTGTTAATTGTGAATCATATAATTTTATTGAGATGATTAAACTGTTTTTTTGTGTTTGTGCACTATCAATTTGATTTTCTATTACAAGTTTGATTCTATTTTGTTATAAATATAACTAAGATTGGCATTTTAATATATGTTAATGCAACTGGAATCATTTTCAAATTTTAAATATGATTATAATTAAGATTGAGGTGTATGATAATGATAATATGATTATTATTAATATTGAGTTATATGATAGTGCAAAGGAACACAATTTAAAATGCTTATAACGAAAAATATCAACCTATTGAGATGATTTAAACTGTTTTATTTTTGTTTGTGCACTATCAATTTGATTTTGGGAATTGTTGGCATCGCCTGGCAAACATTCTGCTGGCTTTGTCGGAGCACTCGAGTGTGGTATCAGTTAATTTTGGAATCTGTCAAAAAGCATTCAACGAATTAAACCCAATTGGCACAGCCACCACAGGGAGAAGGAGTTTCCGCAGCCAGCAGGCAAATAAACATGGCACATGACACTGGATTACATTTCATTTCATTTCACATTTCACATTTCCCCCCCACAAAACCACCCGACCCAAAAAAAGGGGTGGCAGACAGTAGCGGGAAAGCCAAGCTGGCAAAATGGCAACTGGCAAACTGGCAGCAGTCAGGTGGCGCAGAGACTGCTAAATTTTCAAGTGCAGCCAGGCAGCAGCTCTTTTAGGCGCAGCTCGTGGAAATTGGACATGAAAATGAAAGGCGTCGAGGGGAGGGAGTGGGTGGGAAAGGCGGGGGAAAGGCGGAGGAAAAGCGCACGGAACGTGGCAGTAATGCAGCAGCAAGTGGCACAAGTAGCAGCTGCCACATTTTGCTGCAGAACGAAACAAGACCGGACTCCCCAACGAACTTGCGATGCCCTCGAGGAGATTGGGGACCCAAATTAGATGACCACAGCTTGCCGGGTCAAAACAAAATCTGCACACTTCAAAAAGTCAAGGGAAAACATATGTTGATAGTAAAACGAAGTGAAAGAAAAAAATTCATTAATTTTTAAGTAAGCCCAAAGAAAAAATGTTCATACGCTTCTTAAACAAAATAAATACCAAGAACTTAATAAACTTAAACCACATAAAAAAACATATGAACAAAATAAAAATTAGGAAAATCCAAATAATGAAAGAAATCTTTAGACGAAAGAAAAATACAAAGTATTTGTCTTTGAAAATATTTTTGAAAAATCTTCAAAAGGCTAAAATAAAAACATAAGATATTAGTAAAATTATATGATATTAATAAAATTAATTAAAATTGAAGAAAAGCCTAATAAAAGAGATTGTCATTTCTCTTTAAACAAAATACAAAACCATATAAAATGAAAAAGAAATATTTTGGGATACCATGAAAAAGATTAAAGTAAATTTAAGTCATGTAGGGAAGCAAAATGCTTTTTCTACCTATATTAGCTAATCATAGAGATTGATTTTTTCAAGAAATCACTTGAAATTGTATGAACTTTTTCCTTCATCATCATCTAAAAGTAGCATCAATCACCTTCTGGCCATTAAGCATTCTTCATCATAATAGAATTTTATTTGACCAAAAAAAATGAACCTTTGTCCAAATAATGCCAATGAATTCGATGAAAGTCATCACCGATAAACACTTTTTCCAATCGCTGATGGACTTTTATTTTTGCCAAGCTATCGAGCGAATTAGCCGGTACATTTAAATTCCCAGCGAATAGATGAGGGGTTTAAGAAGGGAAACAAAGAATATTTATGGCAGAAGTTTCCAAGTGGGGGGATAAGCAGCGGGGTCCTAAGCCGACCAGTTTTCCCGACTACCCCGATGGACTTTAGAGTGCATGGGAAATGCGGAAAATGGACCGTGGCCCACTCTAAGTAGTTCGTCTGCCTTTGCCTCTGCCCAAGTGTCAAAGCGTCGCCAGCCGCAAGTGTAGCATACTTTTCGAGCGGTCAGTCCGTATGTACTATATTATATACATATCTCTCTGTGTGGGGAATTGTTTCGTTTTCGTTTCGAAATGAAAGAAAATGCTGTTTAATGTGCTTTTTATTATTTACATCCGCGGCCCGAGGAGCTGGGAAAACAGCCCCTAACAAGCAGGCAGTCCCTCTTTTCCTCTAACCGCAAACTCATCAACGTTTCTTTATTTTTTCTGCATTTTCCCCTCCTTTTTTATGTTTTTTTTTTGCTTTTTTGTGGCACAGTTCCGGCTGCGAGGCTTTCATTTCTATGCAAATTCTTATTACCGCAGGCGCAAAATGCTTTTATTGTATTTAGTGGAATTATTCACGCCAAACTAACTTTTGTCAGGCCTCAAAAAAGATTAGGGGAAGTGGTTCATATGTCTTGGCTTTGTTTTGATTTCAGCAGACGCAATTTCTTTGATGCCAGCACACATTTTTTAATAGATCGAATTGGCCTTTGTGGAAATCCCCATAAATCCCCCCCCCCCCTTTTTCACGCGGCGTCTTGGCTTAATTTCCATTCGAGGTGTTCCGGAAAAACTGACATGTGCTTTGAGCTTTTTTGATTGCCAGCAATCAAGTGTAATGACAAACAGTGCAAATATTTTCTCAAATCACTTGGTCGCCCTGCAAAACCCCGCCATAATGCACCAAGAAAGGGAAAATAGCAATAAGTCGTGCAAATATCAAATCAATATTATCGATCCCAGCACTCAAGCAATGCAAACAAGATATATATATATCTATAACTATAAATGATTCCCATGATACAATTATATAATTATTGCCTTGGAAAGAGGCGACAAGGATTTGTCAAGTGAAAGGAATTAAATAGGGTGGTAAGGAAGGTCAGGCATTGGAATCCATGGTATATTTAAGTTTAACAAGTTAGAAATTGCTCATTTTGTATTTTTAATAACCGATAATTAACAGAAATTTATCGTATACCATATAAAGTCGGTATACAAAAGATATATCTCTTTCGCTTAAATGTTTGGCATCCCAAAAATAAGCATTAGGTAACTTGTTGGATAAAGAAAACCCCCTCTGTTTAATATATTTTTATATCGAAGTTTATACCGAAGTCTTTTTACAACATTATAAATGTTATGATACATCGAAATGTAACCAATCTATTTAATATATTTTTTTATCTTTAATCCTGGTGGATTTCTGTGTTAATAACCGAAGTCTTTTTACAACATTACCAACTAATGTATCATATGTAATGAAACCAATCTCCATAGCCCCAAAGATACATATATAACCAGGCGAATCGGGCCTTGTTAATTAATTAAACGAAGCTATATAAACGAACTAATTGAGGGCTGGCTACCGCTACCTGTTGTCCCGCCTGCCACCCACCTGCCAACTTATTGCACAACCTGATATCCCCTTCAAGCGACGGCGAAATCTTAATTGTCAATCAATTTCAGCTTATTTAACATTCATGATCCGAGTATCTAGCAGAATGGACAATGTGAGAACGCTGAGAACGGGAATGGGAATGGGAATTTGAGCTCAAGAGATGCCGCCAATTCCTGGCAAGCCATCTCTTACGTAACCCGAGTCGCACTACATGTGGTACTATATATGGTACTATATGGATCTTTATGGCGATGGTGCATGCATATCGGGGTATATGGTGCATGGCTGGCAGCGACAACGTTGCGTATGAGCAACTTTGAATAATTAACTCACTTCAATGGCTGCCAAGCGTTGCTGCGGTGGGTCCTCCATTTCACATATATCTTTATATATATATATTCAACCCATACCCTCGATATATCTCAGTTCCCGTCTCTTGATGTGGAACGTAATAAAGTGACAAAGGGGGAAAAGTGCGGGGGTGTGGCGGGATATTTTGCTGACAATATAAATTGCATTTTGGCCATTGTCACTTGGCCCAATAACTTGGCAGCGAAAAAGTTCCAGCAACAACATGCCGAAAACCATAAAATAGTTGAAATATTTTTAATCAATTTGGCAGCGGGTGACCTTTATAAAAATGTCAGTTTAAGGAAAATGTGTAAATTGTTTGGCACTTTACACAAATCATCGATCCGGGGAAGTTTTCCGATTGAGTGAAGCCAGGGAAAATCTAATTATTAAATTCTTCTAGGGCAATATTGACTTTTGACTGGCAGGGAAAAGTTTGTTTTTGTACTATGAGCAATGATGGTGTGCATGAATATTAAAGATAAAGCAAAGATGAGGAAAATCTTAAGAGAATTTGTAGGGAATTGGAATTTAAAGGCTATCTGTAACTAATATATTTGTCTTTTATTTTTAAAAATGTCTCCAAATATATTTGCTTAAAGTAATTGTTTTGGAAGGTATCCATTTAAAATATATCATCTTATACTTGTCATTACTTATGAAACACTTTCTTTACAAATAAAAGAAATAGGTTTTTTTGGAGTTGAAAAATGTTGATGATCTGCTGAATTCCCGAAACGATACCATCTTTAAAGGTTCGTTTTTGTCACGAAACGCACTGTATGTGAAGCTAATCAAATATGTGGAAGTAAAATAATTGCCCGCCGAAGCCTGCTGAGAATGTAACGTAATTTGGCGATAATTAAAATTATGCCTGCTGTTGGCTATCTAAAGGGGGGGATTTACGGGTGAGTTTGTGTCACGAAGAACGCTTTAAGCGGCTTATAGGCCTCCTAGCCCCCCAATCCTAAGAACCGCCCCTCGAAAGGAGCAAGGCCACGTCGAATGTAATTATCATTAGTAGAGACATTGCTAAACAATTTTTGCGTGTCCGCACGTACACGATGTTCAGGACTCAGGACTTAGGACCCGAGGACTTTGGAGTCCTCGGTCAAACCAACCTAATCCCTTGGCAAACAATGGTGACCACGCCCCCTCCCTACACCCCCCACCACCCTTTTTGGTGTTTGCCTTTGGCAGCTGTTCAAACAAATTACAATAAATTCGCAATTGTTCTTGCAGGGCAGCGGACATTTGATTGATGAAAGAGCATCAACAAGTACCGCCAGCAACAATGGCATTAAGATCTTAACAATTTAAATCAACAAACACCAAAAATAAATTTCAGCAGTGAAAGGGGAAAGAGAAAGTGCAAATAGGGCGGGTAAAATTAGCGCACTTAAAGTGATTCATTGATACGTTTTTGGCACGCCATCGTACAAAGTCGGTATGGTTATAATCCCCAGACCAATCACCATCATCATCATCATCATCAGCGGAGCAGGTCTAATCAGTGTCACACGCCATCGAAGTGGGCCAAAAGCCACCAAAGAGATATTCCAAAATAAAGGCCAAAAGGCAGGGGGGGGGCCTATTGGCAGGTGCATGGATAATGGGTTAATGGCATTAGGTGCAGGGTAATCAGGGTCTGGGTTCTGGGAAAATAGGTCTGACACGGTTAAACCGGCATTTCCTCTTCGACAGATGCAACCGATGCGCAATCACACTGATTGACTGGCTCTCAATCAACTTTAACTGCAATATGATTGATTATCCCATTAAATTATGATATTTTGTATAACATATCCCTTATATCATATATTTAATGTTTACAAAATAAACATAAAGTTTTACTATATAATTACCGTAGGATTCTTGGAATGAGTATCCCATTAGATATTTTTTAATGTTTTGTATAAAAGATAAGTTCGTTTATTTATTTAATGTTTAACATATAAACATAATTTTATAATATGTATTTATATATTTCTAAAATTTGGTTAGGAACATAGGATTGAAGAAATGCCACACATTAGCAAACACATATCTTATAGTATTTAGGTCACAGGCAAAGAACAATACACGGATATGAAAACCTATTTAAATTATATATTAAGGTATATTTCTACAGAAATCTTTAATGAAATATACTTTCAACCCATGGAATGCATTCTCATACTTATCTTCCAATTTGCATATATAAATTTAAGTGAACAAATTAAGGGCAGGAAACCGCATTGCCATCGAGTGCTGTGTAAACAAGTCCTGCCATGAATCACTCATCCCTAAGCAAATCAAAAACCCGAGTCCGGGGAATCCCCATTCCATTGAAATCATTTCCCTTACCTTGCTCCTTTTTCAGTTGAGTGGGAGTTGAGAATATACACTCGACGTTGCCAGGCATTTTAGTTTGATTAAAAACATGGCCCAGGAGAAGAAACTGGAACTGTGGGTGGTGGCCGGGAGTTGGGTATTATCTATAATGCCTTACACTACACAGTATCAGTCTGCGCCTGCTGGCGATTGATATGCAGATACATATATGTAATGGGACTGTAGCGGATGGAGTTGGATTTACCGCCAACACCTTGGCAACTCTGCATCTGCCAGGGTTGCTATGTAGGCCACGGCAAAGTCTCTGCAAACAGACTCAGAATCGCACACCTGGCGAATGGAATTATACTATTGAATGCCAAGGAAAATAAAACACGAGGAAACTTTTTCCATATGCACAAGAAAAATGGAGAAATGTAAAGGAAAAATCTGGGGGGGGGGGTTTGGTGAGGAGGTAAGGACTGAGTGCTGCATGAAGTCAACTGTCAACGATTTTCCTTTTTGCAAGCATTTTGTCCCAGATTTCATTATTGCCAGCAAATTAATTGCACACCGAGACCAACACAACTCGCTTGCTACCCATACACTTGGAGAAAAAGGTGCTTAGGTCGTCAGTCAACTTAAGTTATATTTTATTTTTTTTTATTTACTTTAATTTGAAGTTTATTTAAAAAAAAATTCCTTTAATTTGTTCAGTGCACTCAAAAGTAATTATCAAAAAATCAATTTAAGAGCACTTTGCTCTTGATTTTAAGAAAGAATCTTCTTGAATATCTTATCTTGAAGCTAGGTTTTCTTTGTTTTCAGTTTTTCTGTTTGCAACAGTATTCTCTGTTATTTTTTTTAAGTGCAACTATGGGTTATGAATAATTCTGTTTGCTTGACCGACTAGACACGCCCACGCCTGCCAAAGGACGTCTACTAATTGCCCGTAATGAGCCACTATTGCGGACCAAGAAAGGGTTTTAAAGGCAGTGCAAAGTGACCTTCTTGGAGACCACTTTCTCCGCCCGCCGTTGATTTTCTCCCCCACCCATTGAACAAATGATTCAGTTAAGCTATTTTCAGCCTAATCAAGTTGACTGTTATACGAGACATTCCCTGGCATTATCTGCAAACTTTCCCAAGAACTCTGGCGAAGCCAACCAGCCAGCATAAGCCTTATCAAGGCTAAGAGGGTGCGACTGGCTCTCAGTGACTAAACCGAGTATTACGGCCATAAAAATGTTACTTTAAGCTGATAACAGAGAAAAGCATGGAATGGCAGTGGATGGGGGCAGTCGAGCATGCGAAATCCTTCTGCGAAGCAAAAATATGATCTGAATGAGAAAAAATATGGGATTATTGTAAGCAGAAATACTCAAAAAGCACTCTCAGACATATTTAACCAGAATATTCATTTACATTCAGTTGAGCAACAGAATTTATAAAGAGCATTAAAAAGTGTAATATGGCTTTAAATAGATTTAATTAATATAAGTTACATAAAAAAGATATTATATAACTAACCGGATGGACATTTAAATATTAATGCCACCATTAATGCATGTAAAATTTTAATCGGATTATTTGAGCAAGGAAAAAGTTAAATATGTTCAAATGTTCATTTGAATCGAATTAGTTAAATGGTATTTAAATGTTTTGTTAATTAATTTACATTCTTAAATTTAAAGTCGTCTAGTTATAATAGCAAAAACTATGTAATCCGGAGTATGGGATCCTTGCAGCTACACATAGTCTACAGGCATACAGAATATACTCCACATTTGCATAATAAATTCATTATCGTTGTCCCTGACTGTCGCAAAATTCATATTTCATAAAAGTGAGCGATTTTCATTACACCCGCCACTCCTTAAAAGAGATTCTCTTGGAGTGCTTGCATTTCATAAAAATGCGTGATGCTCAACTATGGCAACCATCATCGTCATCATCGTCATGATGACAAACGATGAGCAATATACCAGACTGACTTTCCCCCTTTCCCACAATTTCCCCCACTGGTAGACCAGCGAAAGTGCATAAAGTGCATTGCTTAAATTGAACTTTTGCGCTGCCAACGCAATCTGCTGCTGCCGCTGGAGGGTCGAACCGCAGAGACACCTCCCCAGGAAAACCCAGACCCATTCCCAAACCCCCAGTTCTCGAGTCCTCGACTTCCCAGAACATGACACCGCCGGCAATAGCGTAACCGATGAACCAAAGTCTTGGGGACGGTGGTGGTGCCTGACCGAAAAGTGCAAATGTCGCATATTAAATTAACGCTGCTAGTTGACAGGCACCCTTTGGACCCAACCCACAACACCCCGTAACCCCGCTCTCGGGGTCCAAAACAAATTAGTCGAGGCGTGAAGAAGCAGAGCATAACAGCCACAACGATAAAATGGAATTAAAAATCGCTGATCGAAAGTAAAAAAAGTGTATATTGACTTGTCATCGGTGTAATTTGTTTGCTCTTATCGGGGGAACATGGTTTTTTCTTCTATCCTTTGATTTGCTTCTCCCTTCCAGAATTTACGACCCAAGCTTTTGTCATCTGAGAAATATGTCAACGAGTAACAGTCATCATATCATTTTAGAACAGCAAAGGTTGGAACATTATATCAAGATTTGCAGAATGACTATAGCTCGGAATCTTATGTTCTTAAAGTCAACTGAAACTAGGGTAATGATACAAGTTGCAAACTTAAAGATGAGTTTTACAATAAAAAAATGCTTAAATGGGTGATTAAATTTGATTTATATAAAAAGATATCCTACAACTACTCCCCACTTTTCATACTTATCAAAAGATGTACAGAAACATTTTAAGCCAACCCTTTTAGCCAAGAAATATAGGTTGGCATGTCAAAATATTAATACATTGTGACAGCCATTATTTTATGGTCTTCTTATGTGACTCCCAACTGTTCATATATCAAAACCATTGGATGGTCCCGCAAACCTCATTTCAAATGCAGCCCATGGCGGCTAATCATAATGAAATTACTCATACGCAAGGTTAGCCGCCGTCGAGACACATTTACTCCGAACCACAGAGAGTGGATGCTGTTGACACTGGAAACATCGTGCAATAATTCAAAAAACCGTCTAGACTTCAAGAGAGACAAAGGAGATGAGAAATAAAGATGCTGCCCAGGGAAAATTGTGCCATTTCATATCATTGTTTACGCTGCCATTTCTGAGGTTGTGTGTGCCATTCGCTTTAAAGTCGTTAAACGTCGCAGACACCAGCACAATTTTTAGAAACTTTACGACCCACCCACAAAAACTCTCGTCTAGTTTCTGCATTAATTGACGCAATCGATTTGAAAATTCAATGGGCTGGATTATACCAGGCCTTTGCGCCGATCCCATGTGTAAACAAAAGCCAGCGTTTTCTGTGGCCATAAAAGCAATATTTATACCGCTGCAAAGCAACAGAGAATTCCTAATTACCTCCAAACGCATCCATCTTCATGAAAAAAGGCCCCAATAAAGGCAAATCAATGCGCATATAGATCAGCAAATAATAAATTTGGTTGATATACATGATGCATGATATGTGATACATGATATAATATACGATGTTGATGGTCCGAATGACCTGTGGCCCAGAGGACCGGACTGAATTATGGACCGGTCACTGGGGAAAAGTCAAATGGAATGAAAATTCTATTGACAAATGACTTATTCGCCCGTCTACTTTCGCCGGCAAACCATAACAGCAAATTATATTTTCAACTATTATCGCACAGAACGAAAATGCCAAGAAGTCTAAGCGCAAAAGTCTCAACGATTTTGGTTAAATATAGATACTTAGGGGTGCTTGGAATCGGCTAGGTATATATGTATACAAAAAAAAACGCATGTGGCGTATAGCTAATGAGCGATGTGGGTCGTCGACATAATTGATGACTTGATAGATGCAAACACACACGAGTCCTCATCTTGGCTATATGGCCAGGTTCAGGCCTACTTAAGTGATTGACTTCTGGGGTTAAGAGCCCCATAAAGAGAATGGTATAGGAATGGTCAGTGAATGTTCACTTCCCTACGTGGCTTTTAATGCTTTTTGATGACAAAGTGTGTTTGAGAAACTCTTTATACCTCTTGGGAAATTTTAATAGGAATTTAAGAAGATTGCAGTTTTGTATTTATAAATCTTAGCAAGATAATTGTTTTTATTATTATAGAAGGTACTCTAAGTATTTCCAATTGCTGACAAAATATTGGTTTGATTTTATTTATAATTTTAATAGTTCCTAAATATGCTAATGTACACATATTTACCTTTCTAAAGGTGATATATCCTTCATTTGATTGTAAGTAAATAAGCAATCCATTTTATTTGATTTATAATGCCCCCATTTTAAGCAAAATTCAAGGTACTTTAAAATGTATGCCCTGCATGATACAGGTATTTTTCAAGCTGTCAACATTTTTGACTTTTCCATTCCTCATGTTCCCAAAATGCTTTTCATACGACTACAATAGGCAAAGAATGGAAAGCGAAATATCGCTGGAACCTGATTGAACCCAGCTCAGGCATTGACCAATCTGCAACCGGCTGTCAATCCGGAATATTAGCTTGCATGTGTGTACTCTGTTCAAGCACTTTTATCTATCAAGCATATTTATGGCCGTCTGCACAGTGAAATATTCGCAAATTGTCTTCAGTCATGCGGAACGGTGGCGGAAAAAAAAAACAGAGCCAATGCAGTTGAAATTCAGTAACGAGAAATCCAGCGAATTTAATTTAAATTTGAAATTGAGTTTTTAAAGTGAGCTTGGAATAATAGTACTTCCACTTCAGTAAACTTGAATTTACTTGCTCACACAAAGTTGTGAAAACTATTTTTAAAGCAATATATCTTAAAATCCAATTCTTAAAGTGATTGGCTTTTATTTCCCTTAAGTAAAAAAATGTTTATTTACTAGCACAAACAAGCTTATGAGCATTATTTTTAATCTAAAAATCGGATTTTCAAATGAGCGGAGATATCTCTTTATTTTGGTTCTGTACACATCCACAGGATGTATCTTCTATATTGAAGCTCTTAAAAAGTAATCAAACAAAATATTTTGAGCATAATATAAACAAATAAAAGGCAAATATACAGCATAACAAATCAACTTTTTCCAGATAGATCCATCTTCATTCTTTCTGAAGGTCGTCCCATTTTGAAAAAGAAAATATAAAAAGGTGAAAACAGAATTTTAAAAAATATATATAGTGACCTAGTTTTAAAAGCATAATAGCTTTAATATTTTTATTGTTTTGAGCTTGCGATTAAGTTATTATTAATAACTAAAATAGTAATAATACTTCTGAGCGTTTAAACTTTAAAGACGGAACGTTTTTAGCTGTTAAATAAATTTTACATTTTTTTAAACTTAGTCGCACTCTTTATCGAGGTCTCACCGTATAGCGAAACCTTCGATATGGTGACGGTGTAACAACAACTAAAACCATTACGCCCCCCAATGACAAAGGAAAAGCACAAAAAGAGCGGACACAGTGCTGCCATCTGTTTGCTCTTTGTTTGTTGATTGGTGTTGCACATGGCGCGAAAGCTTTTTGGGGGGTCCAAATTGGTGGGGAGCCTGTTGGGGGTGGGGGAGCTTTTCTGCCCAAAACACAATCAGCTGGTGGCTGGCAAAGCTCCAGCACAAATGCTGCGTAATTTTTTGTTGTCCGTTAAAGCACCGTAATGCAAACAAACATGTGAGTGGTGATTTCCACTCTCCCCCTTTTGTTTGTTTTTGCTTTGTTTTCGTGGGACAACAAGGCCCAGCTGAGTGGGGGATACAGAGAGAGAGGGAGAGAGAGAGCGAGCTTTGTGTGTTGTAAATGTGCGCTCTGCTCTCCTGCTCTCTGAACCCCTCTCAATTTGCTCCCCTTGCTCACCCCCCTCTCTCTTTCCGATCTCTCGCGTTTCTATTGCGCACCTTTCAAGCTGTAAAGTGGAACCCCTTTGACATGCAATTCCTACCCCCCATGTAACGGCACTTTATGAACTGCAAGGTCACACAAAATTTAAATCAATCTATTTAATTTATTTATTTGCATTGCCCCATGCCATTCGCAATTGCTAGTGTCACTCGTCATCACAATTGGCCGTGCGTCACTCGTAACGAGTACCCACTGTGGCATGACCATTGACTTTATAACTGGTTTTCCTCACGGCCCGCCAGAGGCGCACTCACTTTCCACGGGTGAAACTGGGGCGCCCAATTTGACAGCCAAAAGAATGTATTATCTATTTCTATTTAATTTTTTTGTGTATTTTCTAGGGCACCTGTCAAGTGCACACGGGACAAGGTCATTGTAAATGTATTTATTTATTTTTAATATTTCCCCTGCCCATCTGCTCAGCATTCTATTTGTGCTCTGGCCTGCGCCAGAAACCCCAAAAAAAAAAAGCGAGAGCAAGCCAAACAAATTATTTGTTCTGCCGTCTTAGTTTAAACAAAATTTCGTAATTGAAACAACGTATTTATTTTTGTCGGCAAGGTCGCTGTCAAATCGTTTACATGGGGGGCGGACGTACGCAGCGCCCAAAATTGGGCCCACAAAGAGTCGATTTATGAAATACAACATAGAGAGAATTCTAACGTTCTAATCTAAGTTCAGAATGTTCTTAAAAGGAGATCGAAATTTTTGAAGATGAAAATGTTTTCATTGTGCTTAAATCAAGACGAATTGGTGGTATTTACATTGTATATCTCAACAACTAAACTATTAGTCCAGTTAGAAAAGTAAACTTTATGAAAAGTTGTTAAATAAACTCAATTTAACTTTTCTCTTCTCCCCATTTCGTTCTTATATTGATATAATTGATGTACTTACACGATTTTTAAAAACGAATGTTCTCAAATCAAGAACAATATATATCTTTGTATACTACTTACAATTCTACAATCTTCTAATTTGTTTTTAATGCCTTAAGCCCTTGTTTCTTTAAGATAAAAAATATTTTATAATAAACAAAGAGTTCTGCGTTGTATTTAAACTTCTACGAGAGCTCTCTTTAATATCATTAATGATATCATTTTTTGTTTATTATTTCACAATATTTAGTTCGTAATTTGTATTGTTCATGCAGGGTGACTTCAAACCCTAAAATAGGGGGCCGTGAGAAGTACGCCCCAGGGTTGGTTTTTTTTTAGTATTTTCTGGGCTTAGTCAAAATTAAACGATAAGTTCTTGTCTGATCGGATTTCGGACGCACATCAGACGAGAACTTATCGCAGGTGGGTTAGTGAAACCTCCCCCTCCAGGAACCAAAATTCAGTGGGATTACCCCTTTATAGCGCCGAACCGCTCCTGTGCGCATGTCGAGCGACCTACACACTAAAAGCACTAAACAGGCCAGAATCCGAATCCGAATCCGAACACGAGCACACGACTCACCCATATACACTATATACGTATAGCCACTGCACCGCCGAGGAGTTTTCGCGGTTCTCGGTGGTTAGTTGAGCGTTTGGTGGCACTGCGAGCGGACAGAGAGCGTTGTGGAAAAGCAGAAAACCAGAAAAGCGGAAAAGCTGGCCACTGCGACAAAGGTTAACAGCGACAACAACACACAAAACGACAACAAAGGGAAAACGCATCTAAGCTGGAGGAGAGTTTCGAAAAAAAAAATCAAGCCCAGACCAACGCACTTTGGGTTTCTTTGTTACAAACGTTTTTAACATTGAAGCACTTCGAAATCAACAAAAAAAAGAGACTCGAATTAGTGCGCAATAATTAACAGTAGAAAACAAATACAACGAAACGTGCGCAATAATTTGTTTAAAATCAATGAAGACTGCAACTGCGCAAAACTGAAAAATTGCATCATAGCCAGCACACAGAACGGTACGGGCTAGGAAAAATTCGTATGAGCTTGGAAAAGTGGAAAATCAATAGGGGGGGGACCAAAAAAGAAAAAAACCCCATCTAAACACACATCCCATATAAACTATACCCCTCCGAGGGAAGTGCATTTCGCCATGCCTTCGCTGCTGGAGGCGCTGGAGCGCAAGTATTTCGCAGAATGCGAATTCGAGAATGCCCACCAACCGGAACTCCACAAGCGGAGTGACCTGCCCAATGACTTTACGGTCACCAAGTGCGGCGGACGCATGGAGTTCTCCATCTTCATACCCCGGCTATCGCCCCTGACCAGTGTGCCAGCACTGTTGGTCCTCAATGACTGCGACATCGATTCGGCTGGGGACTTCGAGAGCATCCGGGAGAAGTGCCAGCGGGTTAGGGAACTGGATCTGGCCCAGAACAAGCTGAGCGACTGGTCGGAGGTCTTCAGCATTCTGGAGCACATGCCGCGCATCGAGTTCCTCAACCTGAGCAAGAACCAGCTGGCCAGTCCGATTAGCACCTTGCCCACGGCCCCGACGATTAATCTCAAGAGCCTGGTGCTGAATGGCACCTACCTGGACTGGGCCTGTGTGGACACACTGCTGAAGCACCTGCCCGTGCTGCAGGAACTGCATCTCAGCCTGAACAACTACAGGCAGGTGCTGATCGATGCCGAGGAGGCGGAACAGCGACTGCAGCAGGAGGAAACGCCCGAGGAGACGGAGCGGCGTATAACCAAGGCCCATCCCGCCCTCAAGACCCTGCACTTCACCGGCAATCCCGTCGAGCATTGGCAGGAGATCTGTCGGCTGGGCCGGTTGTTTCCCAATCTGGAGGCCCTGGTCCTGGCCGATTGTCCCATACGAACGCTGCAGGCCGAGGAGAGCGGCGGCGAGACCCACAAGTACTTCCCCAGTCTGAGGCTACTGAATCTCAGTTCCGCCCAACTGGACAGCTGGACGGCCATTGATCAGTTGGCCAAGTTTGGACAGCTACGTAATCTCCGCGTGAAACACTGGCCCCTGTGGGAGAGTCTGGAGTGCACGGAGCACGAGAGGAGGCAGCTGCTCATAGCCCGACTGCCCAATGTGGAGATGCTCAATGGCGGGGGCAAGATCAGCAGCGATGAGCGGGTGGATTCCGAGAGGGCCTTTGTGCGTTACTATATGGACAAGCCGGAGGATGAGAGACCCGAGCGGTACGAGGAGCTCCAGCGCATCCATGGCAAGCTGGATCCCCTGGTGAATGTGAGCCTGAAGCCGGACAAGCGGGTCAAGGTCCTGTTCACGTACAACGATGTCAGTGAGAGTCGGTTCGTGGACATATATCTGACCGTCAACGATCTGAAGGTGAAGCTGGAGAAACTAGTTAGCCTGGCGCCTAATAAGATGCGGCTCTACTATCTGGATCAGGACTACAAGGAGTTCGGGCCCGAGGAGATGAGGTTCCCCAACAAGCAGTTGTACAGCTATAACATCCAGTCGGGCGACGAGATCATCATCGATGCCAAGAAGTGAGGCGGGTTAAGGGCCCCCCGTAATCCTTCCCGAAGCTGGAGAGGATTAGCATTGCCCCCGCCTGGTGCTACAATTTGTGATCTTGTACGCGATTCATCTATACTTAACGTACTCTACTGCTACTGTTAATGCTGTTCTGTTCTCCCCAGCCAACCACTTTGTAAATACGTTCTTGAGAAACGGCCAAGCGAACATTATTGCGCACCCACATCGTATATTTTAATTACTGCCTAACCTAAGCCACACACACACAAAAATACAAAACTATAAAATACAAAACTATAAAATACAAAATACAATACAAAAGAATACAAAAAAAAACAAGCAAGAATGCATTAAACAATTTTAAAATTTACCGACTATCTTCGTTTTATGGTGATGGGCAGCACTTTCCGTTGGGGATCGCTGGAAGATAAGATATGAGTCATGGAGCGGAATCAAAACAACGCAACACAAGCGCATTTCCATGGATCGTGGATAGCGTGGAGCTTTCGCGATCTATATGTCGATAACGACTTCAGCACAATTATCTCGGTGAAGCTTTGAAAAGTTTCCTGAAAAAAGAAACCTGAGAACTGGCTCTCCAGCTTCCCACATAAAATTAGCAGAGTAATAACAATCGATGATGGTTATATGTCCATTTAGCATAGAAATGAGCAGGGCTCGAGTACTTCGGCCATTTAAAAAATTATTTATAAGTATCCAGAATTCTTAAAATTATCTACTAATATGTTTTCAAAAATCTTGTTAGTATTTTCAAAAGGTGAATATTAATAATAAATATTATTGTAATATACAATTAAATTAAATATACTCTTATTCTTTTACATAAATTTATTTAAGATTAAATTTTAAACATGAAGTATTTAAGACATTATAACTGTATTGTTTATTTGGGGTTATAGAATGGACCATAAATGATAATTAAAAGTATTTTTTTAAATATATTTTCATCATATTTTTGGGAGTGAATTCGCAGGAAATATTATCTCTTTAAATTTGTCTAGATAAGTATTACTTTATTAGGTTATTATAAATGAGTTATAATAAAGGGAAATAAAAATAAAAATTTTAAAACCACACTGTAGCTATATTTATACGCACATGAGTATAAAATGTATGTAGTTCATTTGTAGAGGAATCTACACGTTCTGGTTAGAGAAATCACAACAATTAGCGTGTCTATCATCGGTAGTTGTGTTTTTAGCTGATTCATATCAAATTTGCATTGATTTATAAAGTAAATTGAAGATGAGCCAATATAAATCTTTCCTTGTCTAGTCTTTCTTTGTTTTGTTAGTAAATAGCATTTCAAATGCATCAATATGGATAACAAAAGCTATTTATTGGGATTTCCTTGTTATAAGATCTATGTTTTCTCAGACAGAGAAAACTTGAAATATTTACTTAAGAATAACAATTTGAAAGAAGCGTTAAATAAGCGTTTCCAATAAAATAATAAAATGTGTATCTTCCTTTTTGTTATAGTTTGTCTATGCTAAAAATATTGGTACACTCAGAAAAAAAATCAAGTATTTCGTGCTTGAACCTAGTATTTTCGGTGTCAAAACTTCGCCAAGCATGGAAAACACAGAACGCGAGAACAAAATACTACTTTTGAGCACGAATTTTCAAGACCGAAAATACTAGATTTAAGAACCTTTCGGTCTTCAATCAAGTATGAATAATTCTTAAATCAAGTCATATTTGGACTAAAAACAAGAACGATTTAATAATAAAGTAAGAAATTTGCAGGCATGATTTAAGGACGAATAATTCTTAAATCAATATATAAATATTATGAAACTAAAATGAGTTTTTATTTTATGCTAGTAAGAGAAATAAGTATTGGAAACTGAAACGAAATAAACGAGATATATATAAATAATATTATTATTTTAAGTTTACTTACGACTTGCCGCTCACGGGCATTAACACTACCTAATTTATGCGCCTTATATACTGAGTACTTTCAGAATAAACAGTTGGGAATTATTAGAGTTGGCAGACATAAAAACTCCAAAATGTGCTTAATATGAGAATTTTTTGAGCACGAACGTTCTTAAATGTTAAGCATGCAATTTTACTTAAATCAAGGCTGTTTGTACTTGTTTTTAGCACGGTGTTTTTCCCTGAGTGTAGTTCCGCCATGAGCATTTATAAACATTCTTTTAATAATCAAGATTTGAACAACTAACTATAAAACAAGGAAGAACGCTATAGTCGAGTACCTCGACTATCAGATACCCGTTACTCAGCTAAAGGGACTAAAGGGAAATGGAGATATGCAAGCAGCAAAGCGAGATTTAAATGCGCCACCTACCGGCCGAAGACAGATTTAAGCATTGTGGGCGTTAGGGTAGGCGTGGCCAATTTTTTTTTGGATCAATCGATAGGCATTGACGAGACCAATACATTTCAGTTAAAATTTTTAATCTAGCATAAAAATTGTGGGCGCCACAGGCTTGGGCGGTTTGTGGGCGTTAGAGTGGGCGTGGCATATTCGCATAACAAACTTGCGCTGCGTACAAGGCTACGGAATCTAAATCTGAAATCCCAATACTCTATCTTTGATAGTTTCCGAGATATCCGCGTTCATATTTACGATTTTTTGAAGTTTGTGGGCGGTTTGTGGGCGTTAAAGTGGGCGTGGCAAACTTTTTTTTGGGTCAATCGATAGGTATTGATAAGAACAATACATTTCAGTTTAAATTTTTACTCTAGCATCAAAACTGTAGAAGCCACAGTTTTGGGCGGTTTGTGGGCGTTAGAGTGGGCGTGGCACTCTACTGAAACAAACTTGCGCTGCGTAAGAAGCTCAGGAATCTGCTCGCCAAATCTCAATAGCCTAGCTCTCATAGTTTCCAAGATCTCAGCGTTCATCCGGACAGACAGACAGACGGACAGACGGACAGACGGACAGACGGACAGACGGACAGACGGACAGACGGACATGGCTAGATCGACTCGGCTAGTGATCCTGATCAAGAATATATATACTTTATGGGGTCGGAAACGCTTCCTTCTGCCTGTTACATACTTTCCGACGAATCTAGTATACCCTTTTACTCTACGAGTAACGGGTATAAAAATTCCTTCTGAAAATTGAAAAAGGGGAAATGTTTTTTACCTTACGATCTAAGAAATATTGTTCTTAATATGCGATCCTATGTTTTTTTTTGTTCCGGTAATATTATTTTTTATTCTTTGAAGGAATTCTGGACTCCAATATCAATATTCAATGGAACTCTCCCTTGAGCTGGTAATTTTCCAGCACACCCGAACTAATTGCCAAAACTCACCCATATTTGGGTTGTTTGTGGGGTATGGGTATGGCAAGTGCCTAATGTTAATGACGTACGATCGTTTGGCAGCACGTTGGGCAAAGACAAAGTCGGGAGATCGTGACTAAAGCGAACCTGACCCGCCCACAACGGAGGAGAACCAAAACGAAAACGTCGCTAAAATACGCGAAATTTTATGGCACTTTGTTGATGACGAGGTGCAATATACTTGGGTATATAGGGTATATATTAAAATAAAATCAAATAGAGGTCTACGCAGACTTGGGCTATCGTAAAAATGCAAGGTGTGTGGAACGAAAAAACTGTTTATGTAGATAATTAATAAAATTTACACATGGGGTTTTGAAAGTCTAGTTGTTAGGGAAGGTTTTTTAACCGGCCGAAGCTCAGCCATCGATCGAGTTGCGGTTCAATCGTCGTTCGAGCCAGACGTGTCCAAAGTGTCAAAAAAATATTAGCCGAGATTTACCGAGAACGCATACGGGTGGAATGAGATCACAATGGATCCGGACAACGATATATATGCCTTCTACGACATAAGGGGGTACAAGGGGTACACTAGAAACCATAATAACAGCTTAGGTTCTATTTCAAATCAATAAAAATAAAAACTAAGAGGATCTTTTTCGATTACAGGAAATGTAGACCGGGCAGGCCGAACTCGGAACGAATCCTGCAACCGCGAATGTCACTCCTAGGAAAGCCGCTGAACTACAACCGCGGCACCCGCCGCGATGTTCGCTACCGGCGCCTCCAGAGTCGCCTCTACAACTTCCTGGAGCGGCCCCGCGGCCTGCACGCCATCTTCTACCATGTGATGGTGTAAGTACACTCCAGATACCATTTTTAATATGTATACCACTTGATCTTTCTCGGAACTTTTATAAGTGCAACTAAAAGTGATAAGAAGATACTTGTTTTGATGAAATGTCGTATTATTATTGAGTTATTTCGCTCCGTATTATATTTTCCCCACAACTTTCACATTATTTTATAGTAAAAGCTAAAATATAAACAAGGTTCCTCCATAATAAACAAAATATACAAAAAAAAATTGAATTGACACTTCGAAAATGCTTTAAAATATTTTATTACATTTCAATTTTATTTTAAAGATACAACAGTTTTGCACTAAAATAATAAGTTCGTTTTTCAACATAGAAAAAATGTTGTTAAAGATTAAATTTATTTTGAAGTTTTGTTAAAAATACATGTAACTCATATAAACTCGAAGTTCTTCAGCTTTTTTCTAAAAATAATATTTTCTAAATATACCTTATAGGTTTTAAAATTAAATTTAAATTCTCCCTGTCTCCGTTAAGATTTCTGATGGTGTTCACCTGCCTGGCGCTCAGTGTGTTTTCCACCATCAAGGAGTACGAAGACGACGCCGTCTACATCCTGTTCCGCATGGAGATCCTGGTGGTCATCTGGTTCACGATGGAATTCGGAGCTCGACTGTGGTCATCGGGCTGCCGATCGCGATACCAGGGATGCCTGGGTCGGATGAAGTTCGTGAAGCGACCATTCTGTATTATAGGTGGGCTAACTTTACAACACAGGAGTCTTATAAAACTAAAATGGATTTCCATGTTTCAGATATCGTCACCATTTTAGCCTCAATTGTAGTATTAGGGATGGGCACCTCGGGCCAGGTGTTCGCCACGAGTGCTTTACGTGGCCTCCGGTTCTTTCAGATTCTTCGGATGGTGCGCATGGATCGACGGGGCGGCACCTGGAAGTTGCTCGGATCGGTTGTATACGCACATAGACAGGTGGGTTAGCTAGACATTTATCTAACAAGTCCTAATGCCTTATAATAGGTTAAAAAAAAACAATGCGTATAACTAAACTTCTATGTCAAGCACTTTTAAGACAATATATAAGGGCTTCAAATGTTCTAACGTTGAAATTGATAATAGTAATAAAGATAATAAATAGATAGTAATATCAAGGGCGATTTAATCATCAAATAAATACACTTTATAAGTGCTTTAATAAATTTAACATGAAAAACAACTTGTGTTATAAAGACCACTTATATATATTTGTTGTTATATCTTCATGCAGGAGCTGATAACAACCATGTACATAGGGTTCTTAGGTCTAATCTTTGCATCATTCCTGGTCTACATGTGGGAGAAGGACGTAAATGACAAGTTTAGCAATTTCGCCCAGGCCCTCTGGTGGGGAGTGGTAAGTTGTTACAATCTCTAGTAAATATTTTGATTATAAGCAGACTATTCGCTGTTCCAGATAACGCTCTGCACAGTGGGCTATGGAGATATGGTGCCCATCACCTGGCAGGGCAAGTTAATTGCCTCCTGCTGTGCTCTTCTGGGAATCTCCTTCTTCGCTCTTCCTGCGGTAAGTCATTTTATATATGTACTATCAAAAATCATTTACTTGTGTACTTTACAAAGTATCTTAACAAATTGTAGTTTGATATAATAATAACGGTACTACCTTTATGTACTCTAGCTTTTTTTAACATAATGATAGTGTTGGATATTTATGATATGAAATTTCAATCACTTTATTTTCAAATCGTACCTCATTCTAGGGCATCCTTGGAAGTGGATTTGCTCTGAAAGTGCAGCAGCAGCAGCGACAGAAGCACATGATCCGGCGTCGCCAGCCGGCGGCCACTCTAATCCAAGCCGTGTGGCGATGCTATGCGGCCGACGAGCATTCCGTGTCGGTGGCCACGTGGAATATCCACCGGGTTGCCCTGCCCAGTCCGCCGGCTTCGTAAGTATTGAATCAATTTCGACTGAACCTTTGTGGGGCGGAACATCTGTATGAAACTGAAGTCTCTTTTGGGGATATTTTGCAGAGGAGAAGCTCAACGACTTTTGTACAGAAACGAAAAACACTTACACAGTCCCAAACTCTCGCACACTCACTTACACGAACACAATCTGCATTGGTGTGCATAACCAAAGAAAAAACTTAAAGGTGTGTCTATGAGCTGGCCAGCTAGAAATTGTGAGAAGCGCATAGAAAGGCGCTGAATTCGGTAAACGGCCAGGCTACAGCTCAGGACATGAAGCTGGAAATTTTGAAAACCCATTAACATGTGTACAAAACAAGAACACTGATCAACCTGAAACACTCAGCATAGGTAGAACTAGAAGTATTCAGCATATATCTAGAGTGTAGCCCAATCAACTATACCCACCCGACTGTCTCTCTATCCGTCTTTTTTCTCTCCACCCGATTAATCACTTAAGTTCTATATAATTTACTTATTCCCATAGATAATATAATTTTTGTAAACATTTTCAGTTCTGAAAACTGGGAGCGATTATTAAAAAACATAACTGAATATAGGTAAAACTTGATAACCATAACAAAAAGCAATCAATATCAAGCCAAGCAAGACTCAAAGCAATCTGCCAATCATTCTGTACGGGCGGTGCTCCTCAGCCCCCTAAAAGCACCCACATCCGTAGACATGGCCTCCCACATCTAAAATCTAAATCGAATCAAGTTAATTCGCAGCTTTTTTACCATCAGCACCAGTCTCTATCTATCTCTCTATCTTTCTGTCGCTCTCGCTCTGTCGCCTCGTCTTTCCATCTCTGTCTTTCGCTGCATTCGAAAGAATTCTTTGCTAAATTTTTGAAACTTTTCCCAATGACCGAAGTACGATTAATCAATGTGATACGAATTGATTCTCATTTTGTGTGTTCTGCTGCCCCGCGCCCAAAAAACTCCATAAAAATGCATATAAATGTGTGTATAATCTATAATTAACACGTGAGTTCAATGAAGCCAAATGAGTGAAAAGCTTTTTATTCGATTCTTTCTCTCTTTCGCTCCTTTACCCCCTAAAACCATGCCAAATAAAGACTCTATCCACCCACTCACTCCTTCCCTGAACTTTTACGATTTTTGACCCTGGCACCACGACCTCTCTTATCCCACAGCCCCGCATTTCAAAGATCAAAGCATCGTTCTAAGAATGTAAAGATACAGTCCAGTCCGATGGTATGAAAATGTATAATATTATAAAATTGAATGATACCTATATAATGAATCTTATTTAAGTAACATATTCATAAATATTCAAACAATTGTAATACGCATATATCATATTATCCTTATATATTTCGAATAGTATAATTTTAAGGAAAGTTAATAATTTTAAATAGTCTTCTATGTATGTGCAACATGTTATTTAGAAATTCCGTTTGCCTTACAAACTAATGTTCAAATATTAGTTCCAAAGACAAATACAATAGAAACAGTATTTAAAAGGTGAATCATAGTAAACACTCAGATGAAATATGGCAATATTTGTAGAGAAACAGGAGATAGCTTATCAGAGATATACTAAGCGATGCTTTTACTTTGAATTACTGGAAAGTAGTCGGAAATTCATCGACTCCTTAGCACTTCATTTCTCTCTTGTAACTGTTGGAATTAATATTAAATGTTTTTGCCTCAGCACCAAAATGCCAATCTTAAATATTATTACCCTCACCCCTCTATGTATGTATGTATGTACGCGCAATTACACCAAAACACACACACGGCTACACACCTACACCTTAACTTTGAACCACAGTCGTATCCTGTTAACCAAATATTTGCCAGATAACCTATCTCCGTACTATAAATACAACTATCTGATAAGTGTTAATATTTGAGTGTTGACTGAAAGACCCTTTTCTATCCACCCCCTCCGATGCAGACGGGCGTCCTCCAGCTTTAAGCACAACACATCCTTCGTGGCCCGGCTGCCCACCATCCGGCGGCACAAGAGCCAGACGATCCAGACTCCGGGCGGAGGTGACGGCGGCGGAGTGTCCAAGCCGCCGGGCTCGTCGAGGGCCTCCACGAGGTACACCCGCACCATCCGGGACATCAATGCGTCCGTGGAGAATCTGGGTAAGTTGGTGGGCCACCCTGGGCGGATCCTTCCGATTTCCGTTTATGTTTCCCATTTCCATTCCATTGCGAATTTCTGTTTGCACACAGCCCACATGCACAGACACACACACAGCTTTCGAGGATACAAAAGTGCGTTTCGAGGCTGTAAGGCGGGGTTTTTGAAAAACTTCTAACATTTCACATGACATATCAGAAACATCGATTTTTCTTAAAGTTTAAATCGTAAAAAGATTTTTTTTTAATTTACAATGTCCCACAATCACATTTTTTGTGCAAAACTTCTGCAAACTTGTTCATATTTTATAAAAAACACACTCTAATTATATTTTTATTTTATTACAAAAGTAATTAAAACTATAAATGTTTAAAGTTATCCCAAAAGAACCCTTAAAAAACATAAAAATATCTATTTCTGAAAGTAAAAGCCCAACTTGTCCTTAAAGTAACGAAACGCACTGTTCGGCCCAAGCATGTTGTTCTTTCAAACTTTATTGTTGAACAAATAATAGCAGAAAACTCAAGATTTCTTTGGCTATTTACACAGTTCCAAAAATTTTACAACAAAACAATCGTCACTTATAAGAAAGATGACTTGGAAATATATCACGTGTTAAATTTAAAAACATTTGGCTTGACCGAACCTTAAAAATGTTATCTAAGGCCAGTTTTATTTCAAGAAAATATGCTTTCCTCCGTTTTGTTTTGTTATGCATGCAGCGTTCTGCAATAAATTCCACTTAAATAAATTGTCAATAAACTACTCATTAATCAAACAATAAAGCATTCTAGTCAGTTTATATGCGATAATAATTGAAATATTACAGTCCTGTTTTGTCTGCAAGTCTATTAAAAATGTTTTCGAATGAAGCAATTAAATTATTTTTTTGGCAACCATTAATAAGAGATTAAGTTTTTGCTGTTCGTTGTTTGAAAAGATATTGTTTTTATAACATTATCAAAAAAATTGACAAATGTTCTACTAATATTTAAAGTAAAACAACAAATACAAAAAAAAAAGTTATAATAATAATATTTCAATTTTAATAATAATTACAAGTTACTAAAAATGTTAATTTAATTTAATTTAGATAGGCCATCTGGCTTCCTATAAATAAATTAAATTGAATATTCGATTCGATAGGGTAAATCCAATTTTAATATAAAATTCGTTGTAGGCCATAAACAATCATTAACCCATACAAAATAAATTCCCATCAAGACCGAAGTCTTTCTTAAATTTACCAACAAACAAATGCAATAACTAAACTAATCTAAAAAAAAAACAATTAACCACTTAAAGAATTAAGTTTTCGTTGTTGTTCCTAGAAGTTGGATGTTTTGATTTCTCACTGTGGCGCATTACTTTTGATTTGTTCTCGCAATCGTGTTAAATGGTCCAATATTGTACGACCCATATATAGAGTGTACCGTACCGTGTCTCTCGAATCGCAGATATATATTGGCAAAATTCCGATTCCAGTTACAATTACAGAAACGCTGTTCCGATTCGCAATGAGTGGAGTTTTGATTGTCGAGTTTAACGTTTGATTTGAAATTTTGCAGAGGTAGTACAAAACGGCAAATCCATGAATCCAAGTTTCAGCGAAGATTCAGTTGCTGAAACCACTTGCTTAAAAAATATTAAAAATTCAGACGGTAAGTCTACAAGGTCCTCTCCCCCAGGTCCTACAATACGATTATCCAAAAAAAAAAAAAACCAAAGATAAAACGATTGTTATATCACACTATTATTGTATTTGAGTGTTGTGGTTGTGTCAATGTTGTGAATCCAATGCATCCCAGAGATAAGATTGATTGAACTTTGAATTGATGTTGTTTGTTGGTTGGTTGGTTGCCTAACACGACTACTACTCCCCCCGTCCCAATGGGTCCTATAATCCAGAAATCTTAACCTAACTTAGCCAGCCAGCCTGCGTCGCTGGCCAACTGCCAGCTGAGCTCGAGTGCCGGCTCCCTGGCCCAGTTTCCTGATCGGGATCGGGATCGGGATCAGGATCGGAATGGGGATGGGGATCAGGCTGAGGAGCAGGCCAAGGCTGCGAGTGGTTCCTGGAGAAACCTCACCATTCCGGTGGTGCTCTACGGTTTTCTGCATGGCAACTTCTTGGGCTCGACGCTTTCGCTGCGCAATCCACGGGTGGCTCCGGCCGACGATCGGGATCTGGAGGCTGGCCGGGAGGAGGAAGAGGTCCACAAAGATACTTGCCAGCGGAGCAACACCTTGCCGCTGCCCCTTAAAGAGGGCAGTGGGAGTCCCACTTCCAGTCCGAATCCCAGTCCGGGCAGTGGACGGACAGGTCGCTTTTTTGCGGCTGCATCGCACTTTCTGGAGACCGGATTCAGCAACCCAAATCCGACGATCGAAGTGGCAAGTGCGTGCTAACCAGAGAAACGTATCTCCGAAAGTATCTCGAAAAGTATCTCCTCCGCCTGCGCTAGGGTTGCATGCTGTCTACCACCAATAGAGTATCTCCCCCTTTGATTTGTAGTTGATGTAGGTATTTGTTACCACCTTGACCCACCTGACCTGGTATCCAGACCCTCCCCCCCCCCCTTCCATCACACTGCGACACCTCACACCACAACGCTTGCTTCAGTATCTGGGCTGGAGGATCCTTCGGCCTCGCATTTACTATCTAACTTACTAACTAACTAAGCTCTCTATCTCTATATATATTAATGATAATCCATGTGTATTTACTAATTGTTCCATATATGTGTGTAACGGTACTTTTGTATGTGTTGTTGTATATTTGCGTTGACGTTGACTTGATTAACCATATCCAAAAAAAAAAAACCAAAAAAAAACCAAACCAATAACCAACAAGCGAAGCTAGCAACCCAAACCTAACGCAAAAGTCAATCTCTCTGATTCACAAATTGCCCGCAGATGAGGAGGACGAGCCGCGCTGCACGCAGCTAACCAACCGGCACAAAACCGCCATCAGGTTTATACGCAAGGTGAGGCTCCAGACCCCGGGGATACCCTGAATTACTGAGGATTTTATCTAAAACTCGGGCACTTGTCTAACCAACAGCTCAAGTACTTTGTGGCGCGAAGGAAATTCAAGGAGGCCTTGAAACCCTACGACGTTAAGGATGTCATGGAGCAGTATGCAGCCGGTAAGTTCTGATTAGAAATAATATTATAGGTATTCCTATATATAACCCTAATACAAATAAATCCCAAAGGATCATTCTACAAACTTATTAAAATTTTTTTATTAAAACTCTATCATTAAAGCAATGTTGAGAAATTAGTTAAGTTATATTATGGTTTCCATAGGTTGTGATACGATAGTTAACAGAGTTATTAAAACATTAATCTTCTCCTTTTTCTTTGCCATATCTAAGTAAAAAACTCTTTTATTTAAGGACACGTGGACTTGTTGGGTCGCGTTAAAATGCTACATTTGCGGTGAGAGTTAGACAACAATATCCCCTTGATTAACCTGTATTAACTAACCCAAAACTAACCCACAGCTTGGATCAAATCCTGGGCAAACAAGGCTCCAAGGCCAAGGATGTCTATGCATCCAAAATAAGCTTAGCCTCCCGCGTGGTTAAAGTCGAGCGGCAGGTGAGCAACATCTGATAAAAAATAATTCTAATATCATATAATACCCTTCCCATAACCCCCAATAGGTGGCTGATATCGAAGAGAAGCTGGACGTGCTGATCAAGGCGTACATGGAGGATCGTGATAGATTCCTGGCTCTTCCGCTGCCAGCCAAGCCCAAAATACATTCCATTAGTCCTAGCCACAAACCCCTGCACCACGCCCACAACCTGGCGATGATCGATGTGTGGAAACGGACCGCGGCACTCAGTGTGCATCCGGAGCAGGTGACCACCACACCCTTGCTGAATGCCTCGGCCACAGATGGCTCCGAGCTGCGATCCCTGACATCCACGCAAACGCTGACGACGACAACCGATGCGATCGCCACACAAACCCCCTTGCCGCCGCACATGCAGCATACAGCGACCAATACAAAGGTAATATAATAGTATTTATAAGCAATAACATCTAAGTGATCTTAAATATTAACTATATTTTCAGTCTTCCGTGCTCAACTCATATCAGCTGGGGTCTGAGAAGCAGCAGCACAATGATGTTTTTATGACTGAATTAGAGAATAGAACCAAAAAACGCGTAACGTTAAGGTGAATATCGATCTTTATATATTATAATACTTATATGTATTAACATCTTCAATCTCAGCCTACATAGATCCACATCGGAGCCGTATAGCAAGCAGGAGCAGCGGATCAACATACCCGATGAGGGAGCCGAGTCCCTGGACAGCAGTGCTAAGCCAACGCCGCCAGATAGTTCAAGTAATTAAAAATTAGTTAACTATTGTTTTCCTAGAATTTATTATTTAACTTGGATTACTAGTAAAATTAGCAAATTGCTTGCCGAACAAAAAATAACATGAATAAATACTTAAAAGGATTTCATATGGCTATTCTTTAGAAATTGGTTTTATTATTATTTTTTTTAATCTTTTACTCTTATTACTCAAAAAAAAAAGTTAAACCTATCCTTATAATTGTTTTTCTTTTATTAGTACACTTATAATTTTCTGTTTTACAACAACTCTTTGTTCAACAAAAAGAAGAGAGCTTGAATAAACTTTACAAATCTCCCATTTAGTTATACTAATCGATGAGTACGAGGACTTCGAGGAGGAGGATCTGAACTGTGAGGGCGAATTGGATCATTTCCCCTCCTGGGAGATCGACAGTGATATTGGGGTGGAAGTGGACGTGGACGCGGATGCCGATGGCGACTGTGATGAGTCCACCGAGGACACAGCCCTGCTGCAGTGTGCCACGCGCACCGCCATTGTTATAACACCAATTAGCCCAGTAAGTTTTGGAAATTCACCTTAATTTGTTTTGTAATCGTTTCTTTAAACTTTAAATCCCTTTCAGGTAAGCTCCGCACACAATCTTCAGCAATTAAATGACCAAACTACAACGCTTAATAAATCAAATTTGCTTCCGCCAGACTCTGGCTAGTTAATTGCAATTAAACCTAGCCTAAATGTAGTTATTACATTATCATTAGAATTATGTATTATGTACTATGGAAAACATATTAATGTCATTTTCGGACATCATTTGTGTTCAATTAATTGGTAGCAAACAAATGAAAACCAAAACAAATAAATCTGCTTTAGCAAAAAGTCTTACATCACCGAAATTTGTCAGCCTCAATTCTTGGTGTCTTCTTCTGGTATCTCGTCGATGAACTCATCTTCCTCCTCTTCACCCTCTTCCATCTCTATGCCATCCTGATCATCTCCGACCTCTTCTATAAATTCAACGTTGTCATCGCCGATTCGAATGCATTGCTTTTTCGATGTCGATGGCATATCGTCGGCGGTATATTCATCCTCTTCGACCACATCCTCTTGGAGTAAAATGATTCCCTTGTGCACCTTTCGGACATGAACGTTTAACTGTGAACTGTTCGCAAAGGTGCGTCCACAGCCTTCCTCGAAATAATCACGGCACATTAACTTGGCACCATGAGATCGCTGCATGTGGGTATTCAAACCCTGTCGACGTCCAAACCTCTTCTTGCACTCCTTGCACTCAAAAGCAAAACGCTTGTAGTGCTGACCAAGGATGTGAACAGAAAGCGACTTCTTGTTCCTGGTGGTGAAACTGCACTGATCGCAGCTGTATGACTGTCCATGAAGCTGCAGGAAAGCGTGGATACTATTAACAACGTTTATAAATAGGTTATATTACAGTCACCTTCTGATGAGCCTCCATTTCACTCTTGTGATAAAAACCCTTCTGACAGACACTGCAGGAATAGCGCTTCTTATTCGAATGCACTACATTAACATGAGTGTCATAATTCCTTCGATTTTTGACAATTTTAAAACATTCCGGGCACTCAATAGGTTCATGCCAATAGGCATGGTGTTTGGCCAGAGCCTCCTGGCTTTTGTAAGAAGCCTTGCACAAAGGACAAACCACGTTGTCTGAAAAGTATAATAATTAATTATGAACTCCTTTAATTTAAAAAGAAACTCCACACTTACCATTATTGTGGCTCCTTGCCACATGAACGGACAAGGACATCTTCGAGCGGCACTCCTTGAGACAAAACTGGCAAATCCATTCTGGGGCAGTCTTGGAGTTCTTCTCCGCCTGCTTTTTCGAAGATTCGTGGGTGCGTCGCTTGTGTGTGTACAAGGAGTTCCAGTTCACATAAGCCTCTGAGCAGTTCTGTGATCAAAAATTCAGTTAGTTTCCCATATTTGATGACAAAATGTAGGATGTCTTACCTCCTGATCGCACATGTAGTACACACAAATCTCAAGCTTGCGATGTGTCGAGTCCGAGCGGAGCTGTTGGTAATTGCGCAGGTGATGGCGGTACAGTTTCATGTGCGGAAAGTCCTTGCCGCAGGGCTGGCACCAGTACAATCCATCCTTATGAACTCCCGAGTCCCGATGGGCTTGCAGATTTTCCTTGGTTTTAAAGTACGAGGAGCAGTACTCGCAGATGTAAGCATCCCGAAGAATTTCCACGTATCTCTTGGTACCAAAACAGGGAGACTTTTCGGAATCCACATGAGCAAGCAGGGTATCGCGGCTGTCACTTAAAAAACCACAATTTCCGCACACATGAACATCACGTTCAATGATCAGATGCTTCTTCATGTGAATGTTGTATGTGGCTTCGGTGGCAAATTCGCGGGAACAGAGCTCGCAGCTAATAACGCTGCCATGCATTGCCCTCTAAAATATATAAAAACCAATTAAATATTGGATAAATTGTTTGCAATAAGATGTTATATTACCATGTGCCCATTTAATCGACCTCTGGACTCAAAGTTCGCCATACATTCCCCGCAAGAGTATGTTGTGCTGCTCACATTGGCATGCGACTTGTTGTGCTCCATGAAAACTGCGGGATCCCGGAAGGTACGGTCGCAACTAGAAGAAAAACAGCATTAGATGGTAAAGACAAGAAATAATTCAAACCACTGACAGGTCGCAAAATAAGGTGCCCACTGGTTCATGGGCGTAGTTCAAGTGCTGGAAAAGCTCATCAATGTTGGTGCTGGCAAAATCGCAGACGAAGCAAGCGCGAGGTCTGTGCTTCTCCAGGTGGAATTGGTTGTGGAAATTGAAACTGTAATTGAGATTTTAAAAATATAATCGATTATGCATTTTTAAAATAGAGAAGACAACTTACCGCTTCCAGGATGGAAACTCCAGGGAGCACATTTCACAAAACGAGCGAATACCTCTCTTCTTTTTGATAACATGAGCACAAGAATGTTTGTTGTACTGCAAAATGTTAGAAAATGTCATTTTACATTCCGGACAGCATCCATAAATTGGAATTCTAACGACAAAAACTCTAATTAGATAATATCTGATGTATAATAATAATAATTTAGTTACTCAGCCACGGGTGCGTGCAAAAGAACCAGATGCATGGCTAGGAATTGGCGTCCTTTCAGCTCTTTGCTGCAGCCTTCAATGGGACACTGAAAGACATCTCTTCGGGTTTTGTGGGTCTTCAAAATGTGACTGAAAAGGTTTTCAAATGTGGGACACTTCAGGGAGCAGTGCTTGCACACAGTACACCACTCAAATGTAAGCTTCTCGAAGCTGGTCTTTACAACGGTGGACAAGTATTCCGGAATATCATGAATGTCATCCTCTGCAAACAATAAGATTTAAAAGGGTTATGGTTGCGTAATTCTTTATGCAGACTCTACCTACTTTCTTTGATATCAACGAAGTTAAAGAGAACTATATTGCTGGGCTCTCCCTCATCGAGTTCTCCTTCACTTTGACTTTCCTCTGCTTCAGCTATCAATCTTGATGGACGGACCATTGGTTTGACCTTCACGTCCTCCAAATTTGGATCTAAAATATCTAATTATAAAAATTTAATGTTGCAGCTTATGTTTTCTAGAAGGAGCAACTATATAAAACAAACCCTCTTGCTCGTATATGTATACATCCTCATCCAGATTAGGTTCTGCAACGGATTCGCTGTTCAGGAGAACCATTTGTTCAGCGATTTCCGTTTGCTCTGGGAACTGGGCATCTTCACAGGTCACCTCTTCAACAATGGACTCGTCGTTAGCAATAGCCTCGTCTTCGTCCAGGATGTTTTGCATAAGGACACTGATTTGTTCCTGATCTGCCAGCTTGGCTTCACTTTTAGGAGTAGGAAGTTCCGGCGAAGGCTCCTTGGCTATCGCAGGAGATAGAGCTGGTTTAGGTATTATCTGGGTAGCTGGAACTACTGATTTCCTCAACCGGGCACTTGGTGCCCTAGGGGGAATAATGGGCACAGGACGCAGAACCTTGGCAAGAGGCTTTGGAGGCGCTTCTTTCTTGGCGGGTCTTGCAGCTGGCGGAGATGCCTGGACTTCGGTAGTGATAATTGGTTCCTCCTGCGTGGGGAGCTCATCCTGAACTTGGACCTGGACCTGGTCCTGGACCACCTGCTTGGCCGCATCCCTTTCCCTCTCCAGTTCATCAATATCAAACAGGCGGATGAGATTGTTGACGCACACCTCGCACAGGAGCTGCTGTTTCTGCGGATCGGGGAACACATCGAACTGGAAGTGCTTGGCCAGCAGGGATTGCAGTCCCAGCTCGATTCCGAACTCATCGAATATCTCCTGGTACTGGTATTTCGTACTGAATACGCTGCAATGCAGGCAGCTATTGTTTTTCGCGTTTTCCGACATCTTAATCTTTGTCCGTCAGCAGATTAAACGCGTTAAGGCATTTGTAGGTCGTTTTATCTTACGTACCATTTTCTTCCCGCTGCCAATCTGGTATTTTTCAGTGTGACCATATGGCGCCAATTTTTAAAATAAAAACGTTAGAATCAACGATAAAAACATTCTAAAAGCTTCAAAGTATATTATGTTTACTACATTTTTTTATAAAAGTTGTTTATGTTTTAAGAGTTTTTATAAATACTTTCGACAAGAACACAATTGCAATCAGCTACTTCTACTAAAAAGTGCTTTAATATTAAATTTCTTTGATTTCTACTTTTTAAGGTCTCATGTTAAGAAATGAGTACTTCATCTAATTCTGTTCTCCAGATCTTGAAGGAATATCCATCCACTGAATGCTTCTCATTATGCGAAGGTTGTTTTATCAATTTTTCGTAATCTAACTGTTGACCCGCTTCAGCAAAGCGAAATAGCTGTAAGAGCAGTTTACAATCTGGAAGAAAAGAAATATTATTAGTTATACCAATCAATAAGAACCTTTCAGCTGGCCTACAGAACCAAAGGCCTCCAAGCTGAAAACAAAGGTGGGATTAAAGGTGTGCAGGACCATCGGTGAGTTGAAGCGCTGCATTATGAGCAGAAGAATCCGTCGGTTCGACCTATTCCAACCCGTCCACTGGGCGCTGTAGATGCCGTGACAAAGCCTGGAACTCTGAACAGTCACTTCGTTGGAGGCGTAGCAAATGATGAAGATCTGCCAGAGCATTACCAGTTGGTAGATGCAGGTCTTGGCCATAAAGATGGCATCCCCATTGGCAACGGACATGGTGGACATGTCATACAGATTGGAAACCAGTACCAGCACAGAGCACATGAGCTGCACGGATCCCGGGACCTTAATGAATAACTCCACCAGATTCTTGAACTGCACAATTTTGTTATAGTAAGCGGCACATTCACGCAGCTCCCTGGCGATCCTCTCATGATCTAGGTCACAATTTGCAGGTCCCAACTTCTCCAATCTTAGGACCAGCACTTGGAGCTGAACCTTTAAGAAGCAAAGCAAGGAAAAGGCCATCGAATCGTAGGTTATGTTCAGGACACAGGTCGGCAGCAAGGAAATCGTGTGGAAGAGGTACTGCAAGCCATAGCAGATCCTTCCCTGAATGCTGCACACCTCGAGCATGGCCAGCGGGAGCTCCTCGTAGTTGGCAAAACAGGGAATCAGAAGGATCAGCAAAGCCGCTCCCCAGGACGTGATGCCATAGAAGTTCCGCATATGAACAACCGCCTTTCTAGCCGATTCCAAAATCCACCTTTCCTCCTCACTTTTCACAGCGAAATCCTCGGACATCATCATCTCAACCAGACCATCGAGCTTACGTCTCTCCAACTTCATATGCAATAGTTTGGTCATGCAGGATATTTCGGTGGCAAACATGAAGAATACTTTCAGGATCTCCCGCACTTGGGAGATATTACTCAGCAGTTCCAATGCAAAGAGCAGTAGCATTATGCAAAGGATAATCAGGATAATGATAAATCTCATGGAATGAAAACGACGCTGCTCATCTGTGGCCCAAATGGGAAGATGCCAAATTCCCAGAACTTGAAAGTACCACACCTGGTACTTGTAAAAGTCTTCCGTTACCATTTGATGCTGAGACATGCTGACGATTTTCACTTTTCCTGCTAAGCCCCTTCATGGAAAGCCTTTTATAGGCCACAAACCCAAGCGGCTAATGAGGCTCATTATGGAAATTGGCTACAGTGCACAAAACGGTAGAACTACGAAAATAACCCACCGAGCTGAAAAGCATTAGATCGAAACCCAGGCTGGGATTTAAGGTCCTAATTCTCAGAGTCGAGTGAAGGCGTTGCATGAAGAGCAGGACAATCCTACGGGAATCCTTGTTCCAGTCCACCCAAGATGTTTTGTAAAGCTCATGGGGCAGGTCCAAGCTGCGCTGTGTTACCTCTCTGTGGAGGGGGGAAAGAGATTACTAATCTGAAATAGATTTGGAATGTAGTTATACCCACCCGGCATAGTAGCACAATATAAAAATCTGACTCAGCATGCACGCCTGATAGGTAATATATTTAAATAGCGCCAGCTTCTCGTCGGACAACTATGTATATGGAAATTTCCGTTTATATTCTTTTAAAGTGTAATTGTATTATTCTGAATTGTATTTATAGGACCTAATAAATGCAACGCATTAAATGCAGTCAGTATATATATATTATATTATAGCACTAGCAGATATTTTAACGTTCTTAAAATCTCTCAGCTCTTAAAGGCCCTCACCGTTTTTTCGTAACCAGACCTAGATATCTTATATAAATACAAAACTATATACTTTGTAATAGAATCATCAACAACATCATTGATGATAATGTTTCAATAAGGATTAATAAGTTGATAAAATTAAAAAAAAATCATATGCTAATACCGTTTATAAAAGGTTGCAATGGACATCTAACTTGATTACTTTGGATTAGCTGATTTTTGTCTTTTGGTAATTGTGTTTAGTATGTTAGTACAAAGTTCAAGATCGTAAATATAGTAAATACTCTAACTATATGGCTATTTAGTTTCAAAATCTTTTTCTTACTTACCAGAGCTATAGCATAAAAATTGGCAGTGAGTACCAATACGGAGCAAAAGATCTGCATTGAAATCGGTTTGCAAAGAAGGCGCTCCACAGTTGCTGTCAACTCTACAATGGCCATGTGGTACCGGATATTCTCCTTCAGTTGCTGCTCCACGGAGCCACCGGCACTGCTCCACCGGCCCATCTTATCCAGTCGCACCGCCAGAAGATCCAGCTGGCTCTTGATGAAGATGAACAGCGAGGAGCAGAGGGAATCGAAGCCTATATTGGTGACACAGGAGACGGTCAGGGCCAGGCATTGATAGCAATATAGGAGCCAGTAACCGGTTGAACCAGGATGGTCGGCAAACGGGTTATATGTGCCCAGTGGAAGTTGGGACCAGTCCACCACGAATTGGGGAATAAGGATCATGGACAAGGCGGCCACCGAGAGAGCACCATAGAAATCCCTGAGTTTCCGACTCCTTTCACAGGCAGCTGCCATGATCAACTCCTCTTCAACGCCCCTTGGTCGAAAATCATCCTCGTCCAACCTCTTGAAGAGCTCCTCCAGTTCCACATTATTGGCCTTGATGCTCAGCAGCTTGGTGGTGTGTCCCGCACTGGTGGCCAGGACAAAGATGGCCCTCACAACCTCGGACATGGAACTCAGGTTGCCCACCACATGCATCACGAGCAGGAGATCAAAGAGCAGCACCCAAAATCCCATCACATGCACGTGGTTAACCTGATGAAAGATTCTCCAATGGCGTTCGTTTTGGGGCCACAGCGAGAATACGTTCAGAAGGGCCTTCTGCCCCTTGTAAAAGATTTCCACTCTGTTGCTCATTTCTGTTTGAACTTAAGGATAATTGATTTGGTCAAGTTTTTATATGATTCCCCTAAAAGCATTTAAAAAGTCGTTAGAGGGTTCTAATTGTTGGCTAATCGTACTGGTGTGGTTTAAGCAAGGGTAATTAAATTATTAAAATTGAGTGTAGTTATCCAATATTCAATATGGAAAAAAACGTTTATCGGAAAAGGTCTTTTAAGAAATAGTGTATCAATCGTAACACTTTTCAATATTTTTTAGGGAACAAAAGAAGTGCTGTCTTCATTTTTTAAGCCAAAAAATGACTGTATTTTATATATCTACAAGGATTTTGGTCCACCTTATCTATAAGTTTTTATATTAAATAAATAGAGGAATTTTCCAAATGGTCAAATAATCGTATGCTTTTATTAAACCCTTTTTTTGCAGTGCATGTCCCTTGGCAAAGGACTTTCGCCATTTTCTGCTCATGTGCGTCTGTTAAATAAAAATACTAAATTATTCATCTGCCGATTATTACGCAGGACAATTTGGCATAGTCCTCCGATAAAATATGCATAACTTTTTCCCTTCTTAGAGAGGAAAGTGCTTGGGATCGCAACAGAAGGTGAATCCCTCATCAGGGTTATTCGGCAGACCCAAGGGGCAATTAAGTGGATGGCAAATATCCAGGCATGGTGGCCTCTCCCTTCGGAAGGTATTATTATAGGTGAGGAAGACGTATAGCCCATTACCACTGGCATCTCGCACCACCTTGTAGGTCCACTCGGGCACTGGAATCTTGGAGCCGGCAAGGAAGGCCGACTGAAGGAAGCCCCTGGCATCCGGCAATTTCAGGATGCCAATGCCGCCGGACTTGATACGGAAATAGCTTGACACCGGAATCTGACTTCGCACCCATCTCTCAATTTTCTCCCAGTTACCATCGTTGATCGACTTGAATTGCGGCACCACATTCAGGTAGCGAAAGGTACTGCCCATCTGATCCGCAAACAGAAAGTCCGCCGAAGCCACCATGTGCCCTCGATTGATCACCAGGGAGCGGGGATTTGGCAAGTAGGACTGGCCATCCCCATAAATGCATTTGAAGGCGAAGTATATGTTGGATTTCATATAAGCGGCGGCCTCCTGGGGGCTGAACATCTCATCAGTTACAAAGTCCACGAAGGGCCTCCTTGGAACTTTAAAACTTTTATTATAATAGAGATATAACAAGAATGGTTTTTAGGTGCACTTACAAAAAGTCTTGAAGTAGACATCACTCTGGGAGTACAAGACCCTTCCTTGACCGGCATCGAAGCAGGTGCGATATAGCTCTAGGTTCCTGCCGTCTATCGTATAACCCACGGCATATAAACTACCCGAACATTCGCTATCCCGAATCCGCGTTGTCATCGGTTTCATTGGATTGTAACAACTCATGGGGAGCGGAACTGAAAACTGTCCATTGTCCTGGCATAGGGTTTCCACCATATCCGTGGGACTGCAGTACATGCATAGAGTGACACCCGATGGAACAGTTTCCCTACGTTGCAGATGGAGGGATCCACTGGCATCGCGATAGGTGAAAATGCGATTCGATTGCTCCACCATATACTGGGCTATGCGACAATCGCCCTGCACTTCCCATGCTGTCAAGTTTACACAATATCCTAAGAGATTATCTTCCGTGATATTTGTTTAACTCACCCAGCGAGCAGATTAAAAATAGGTAAAAGAGTATTATGATATAAAAACCATCCATCTGTTTTCGAATTTTGAATACTTTTAAATTTGGAAGATATTAGGCCAAATCGAGACACGAACTAAATTAATGAAAAAGATTTTAGGGGATTCCCCACAAAACAGACTTCTATCGATTTATTTTAGTGCTCCATGAAATCAAAGTCCTAGAATGTAAATCCGATTCCCATTTTCAAACATTTGGCTCCAGTACCCATTCCAAATATATATTTAAAACACATAGCCCTTTTTTTTGACAGTCCACTTGTGGATAACACTTTATTGCTTCTATCACATACAAAAGTTGTTGTTTGGTTGCTAGTTGAACTCTGCTTCGAAACAATTGCTCAATTCTTGTATTCGTGGTACTGTACTTGAAGATAATAATCATTATTGTAAATTTATGTTGCTTTTTTTTTGGGTTTTTTTCTTTCTACTTCAAATAATTGATATTGGTTGGGTTCTACAAACAAATATATAATCGTTATATAAGTGATAAGCATACGCCATAGAAATAGAAGAAATTAAAAGTAGAGAAGAACGAATCGAAATGCAATCGCATCGGAGAATTAAATGTGCATATGTAGTCGTATATCGTAGGTGGTATAAAATACATATAAAATAAACAAAACTTAAGGTGAGGACTGAAAACGAAATCTTAAATATTTTGCACTAGTTTTTTAACGAAGATTTGGGGTTTTTTTTTGTTTTTTTGTTGGGGAACAAGGTTTTCGGGTTGCTGGCTTATTACTTGTTCAAAATTGCTGCGCGAAATCTCATACAAATTGAAGCTTATATAGAAAACGATTTCGATGTACTAATCGAACTGCGTGTAAATGCTATAAACTATACTTGGTTGCTCGGGTGGTGTCTACTACAGTGGATCTACGTAACCATAAGATCGCTTAATTGTTGTCCTGCTTGTTGATCAGCTTGAGGATCACCTTGCCGGCCTGCACCTCGAGGGCATAGAGGCTGCCGTCCTTGATTTCGTTGTTTAGCACCTCGTCGGTGACGGTGACCAGGATGCCCGACGGCCCCGATATGTACACGCAGCTCTTGTTGGCGTCGTTGAATATGTTGGATCCGCTGCCCGAGTACTTGGAGTGCATTCCCCAGTTGTTGAACAGGGCGGCAGCCGCGGCAGCTCCTCCGGCTCCATTTTCCTGGGCACTGGCCTTGGCCATGAACTCATAGAAGCCCGGCATCTTGAACAGCTTCTGCTGCAGCTCCTTGGCCGTGTTCGACAGCAAGTAGATGGCATTGTAGCTGCACCCATCCAAACTTGCATACAACGTTAGCCGGGGTGCAATGGTCCTATAGGAAGATAGATAGATAGATTAATAAAAGCTTTTTAAATTCCCAAAAATATAAACACTCACTTGGCGCGCAAAATGTTGAACATACGTATGCCATCGGCCAGGCCGCAGATTTGAATTAAATCCTCCTTGGACATGCTATAAATAAATCACAGAATATAAATAAATCACAGCCAGACAAATATGAAATATGCGCGTTGCAGAGCGAGATAAAAATAGCAGTTTTATACATAAATAAGCCATAAAAGCCCCATATATAAACCACAGGGTAATAACTAGCAACCACTCAAGTATCTTATGCGGTAGGACGGCTATCTTATCAAGTCATATAATAATCAAAAGAGTTTAGGGTCCGCTATAAATTCTTTGTGGAATCATGGTATCCTATAGTTCTTTGCTATTCGTTTGGCTATATTTTAGATGTCAGTCAACAAGATTACCCAAATAGTGGTTAACTGATTGAAACTTTGTATTAAATAGCCCTACCCAATAGAATGGTAATCAAAAAAACTCAAGTACTCTTAGTTTGCCAGACAAAGGTGTTCTTGTTGACAAATTGTCTGGGAGTTAACCAACTTTCAAAACTTATATAAGTGTTTTTTGCGTTGTAACTGTTATCATAGTGGGTATAACAAACAATGGTTATCAGGAAACCTTTTTGATTAGAAAATATATTTGTGGGTATATGAGTTTTAATATGAGTGGCTATAAAATGGGGTCACTAGTTGAAACTAGTTAAAGTCTTGCTTATAAACTAAGAACTTTAAGGACATGATATAAGAAAAGAAAGAAGAAAGTCTTAGTACTTAGTAGTATAAGTACTTAGAACTATCTGTTAAATTTTAGATGACAAATTAAAAAACCGTGCTAAAACCCTACCCTACATATTGCTTAAACCCTATGTACTGGATCACATACCGCATGATATCCGCTCCCGAGAAGTGTGTGAACGTTGAGAGATAGGATGTGAGGCGATGATTGGTCAGCCACTGCGTCACTTGCGAGGGCGTCGATTCCGGCATTATGTTCTGGTTCTGATATGGACAATAAAGGGTTGTTTAGTTAGTTAACTCGCTTGATTTTGTTTTTTTGTTTTTGGGGGGGCAGTGGGGCGATGACACCTACAAAGTCGTCCATGTCGGCGGGCACATGCTGCGGTGAGACCATGTTGGTGGCGTCCATCAGCTTGAGGGTGGGCGAGTTGGTCGACGTCACCGAGTTGATGGCTATGGGGCTGCTGCTGGTAGCCGGCGATGGTGCACTTGGCGCAAATGGAAGCATCCCATCGTACTTGGGTATGTGCACGGGCGAATTTGGCCAGAGTTTCATACTGCAAAAGAGGTAGTATAAAGTAAGGATTAGTATAAGCCAGTCTGGAACCGGTTCCTGCAGATCCTACAAATCCAATAGAGCTCGTTCTGTATCTGGCGTTGGCAGGAGCGACGATCCTTCAGATGCAAGCGCATGTTCACGAATGCGAGGGACTCCTCCATCGCGGAATTCGCATTTCAGATTTCCCATCGCCCCGCTGCCCGCAGAATCTGGTTTGCTCTTCGGTGAACCACTCGCCTTGTTTACAAGCCACCCGATACGCCCTGTTGCGGCTGATTGGCCATTCAAACCCGTTTGGAAACTATTTTATATGGCTGCCTTTCTATCGGGGAAACTTTTCCAGACTTTCGTCTTTTGCCACCCCACCCCCGCCACAGTCATTTCCGGTTTTTTGAATGGATAATGCCCGGCTGTAGGATGGCTTTTCTGCCGCTGATCGATATAATCGATCCTAACAAAACAAGACCTTATACAATCCCCATATCATTTGCCATTATTATCTATAGTGCTCGGCCTGCAAACAAACAAAATCATTGAGCAGAAACGAAAACCGAAAACCGGTTAAAAGCAACTTTAAACTAAAAATAGCTTGGAGCAGAGGCAAAAACAACAAAGTCCACGGTGCCAAATGCTCTTACCTGATCTCTTAGTGCCCAATGATCCTTCAGTGGTGCTCAAAAGATCTCTCGAGATCTCTACCCTCTCACTATATCTCTTTCTCCCGTTTCTACCGATCTCTCGCCAATCGAGGGGCACTCTCCGCATATATCTATCTACTATACTCGCTCTCAATTCGATTGATCTTTATGATTTGGCGATCATGCAAATGACAAACTAAATGATTTCCTCTGCCACTCGTTATGGGGAATTTCCACTGGAAAATGCGTTTCGTAATTGTAGGGCAATGGCTCATATGGTATAGGTAAAGGTAGTCCTTTATGGCATATCCCTTATAGAAATTATACTGTCTGATTCTAAGCAATACACACTTTTAATGATACCACAAAGTCGAAAGTGTGTTTGGATTGTTTGTTTATTTTTCAAATTAATAAATATGCATATGATCTTTGTACTCAAAGATTTTTCAGTTCCCACGCAAAGCAAGACTGTACTACTAGCACCCAATAAGGAATGGAAAACACTCCACCAAATTTAATGATGATCCTTTCAGAATTCACTTCTATTCCTTACTTTTTGTTAAAAAAAAAGAAAAATATTAGAGCAGGCCATTTGTTTCCTACATAATACTACTTGAAAAGAAAATACTACTTGAAAACAAAATTCTTAAAATGAATGTAGTTGTATGAATCCGTAAATACTTGGCATAGCAAAATTGATTGAATGAAATATAAATGAAACCTAATGCATCCTTCTAACCTTAACCTATGTAGCAGATATGTTAGGTACTTTATCTAAACATGTTCGCGACCCTACCTTAGGGCTCTGAACCGCACTGTACGGATAGATAAGGAACAAGTATCTACGTGATACGTAATATGCACTTGATCTTAACTGGATGTTATGTAAATGGTTGGGACTGCAGTCGGTTGGTTCGTAAATCAAAAAGCTCGGGCCGTAGCTGTCACATAAATAAGACTTGTGGAAAAATTTGCGGGCTCAATTGGAAGATTGCGGGACTGCGCAGCGAAATAAATTGTTGCTAAATTCTGGAGCAGAAGCTATGCCAGCTGGAGAGATTCACTCTCCCCCACAATATCTCTACATGTAGCTCTACGCTTCTCTGGAGAATCTAAATACTCACTATTCGGGACTGTAGCAGCCAGTGGTGGTGGCAGGCATCACCAGATCCAGGGATATATCGTTCATGATGGTGCACTCGTAGCTGGGCTGGAACTTCTCCTGTTCCGATTGCGGACGCTTTTGGATCTTCTCCCGATCTTGTTTATGCTTGCGATCAGCCCCCTTTAGCTTGAATACCTGTCAATATTATAGATTTAATATAAGATTTCAATGGACTTAAGGTAGGAGATAAGCGGACAGCTCTCTTGGGCGGACAAGCCGATATAGTTTAAAGTCTCCGTTTACATATTTTTCAAATAGGAAATTCCCGCTTATCTTTGTCATTTGACAATCTTAAAGATAGCATACGTTTAAAACAATAAAAAGCATATAACTCTAGTATAGCTGCTAGTCACACATATGATTAATTTTATAGGCCTAAGCAAATTATAAATTTTAATGGTTGTTCTTTTTTATCAGAAAAGGTACATACACCTCATAAACTAGCTTCTGTTTACTAACTCTCCATAATATTTCATTAGTTATATTTGAAATTTAAAAACAAAATTGAGGACGAATCTATACATTTTTACGGACAAAACAAGAGGCAACATTGGAGACTTTCTATACGGACAAGATACTGTCCGCTCAAGAGAGCTTTCGCTGAGGGACACTCCCCACTCACCTTGATCTGGCAGGCAGCTGCGTGGACCGCCTGTTTGGCATTGTTGCCACCATTTGGAGTCCGTTCCGGAGATCCTGGGGCAGTGGAGCCACTGTTCCCGCTGGCGGTGCTGTTGCCGCTGGCACTGCCGCTGCTGTTGCTGCCGCCCGAGCCGCTGGTGTTAGTACTGTTTGTGTTTTCTATATAGGTTTCAATCTGCAGTCGGAAGGGCACACCCTTCTCGCCGCCGTGCTTCTTGGGGGTAAATTCGGTGGAAATGCAATTGACCTTGATGTAGACGCCGACCTCCTTCAGCGGGTCCCAGAAGATCTCGACGGTGTTCAGTGAGCCGGAGCTGAGTGGCTGCGACACGTGGCAGAGGCCGTACGAGAGCGGTACGTCCACTTCAATGATGCGTTCGCCAGGGCGGGATTGCTGCCATTGCTGCATCTGCTCGCGCTCCATGAACTGCAGGCGGCGCTCGTGGAAACATATCTTGATCACGCTCTGCAATAGAAGTCCAAAAGGGGGAGATGGGGGTGTTGTGAGTGGTGGCAAGAAGTGAAGTCACTCGGAAAGTTTTTTTTTTTCGGACACGCAGATTTCACATGTACATGGTGGAGCTTGGGTTTGGGCTTGTTTGCCTCCTAGTCAGATCTCTCAAGTCGACCGGCTTAATTGGGGCTTATTAAAATCAATTGAGCCCCCCCAGATACACACATTCGGTCGCACAGACTCGATGACCAAGTCGCTCACTCGACAGTCGAATAATTCACCGCATCACATGACTCTCCGGCTCAATTGGAGGCTGCGGACAGGGACTTTGGACTCACCTTCAGTATCTTATCCCTGTACAGGGACAGGTCGCCGATCTTCTTTAACTTGATCTCGTAGCTCTGGCCCTGGTTGAGGTACGTCAGGGTCTCCTCGTTGTTCTTGGTGGCAATCGAAGTGGCCGCTGCCAAAATGTACTGAAATCTGGAAGAGCAAGGGAGGGATTATCATCTGGTAGTCTAGTATTGTATGCTAATATTAGATCATAAGTGTGGCAGAAATTTGTTTGGGTAGGGCTTATTAAAGATTTTGGTTTCATTTATATTACTTATATATATAGATATATATATTATATATTATAAATATATTAATACGATCTTTAGAGGGACAAATAAGACTGTACTTCTTTTTTGGGAATTTCAAAGTAACTACTTTTATGTGTTATTTCTGCAACCCTCTTCCTCTTTAAGAATTTGTTATACTTACTTGTGATCCTCGGCATGGGTAGCTCCATTGGTCGAGACGAGTTCGATTTTAGCTGGATCCAAAACGCTGAGTTGCTGCTGGGGCTTGCCCTTCTCGTTCAACTCGTACTCTGTGTTGGCCAATGGCGAACCCTGCGGTGAGCCACATCCGCAGATGAGCCCAGAGTTCACATCATGCTTGCCATTGCCAGCCGGTCCCGATCCTGTGGCCGAATCCTGGCCCGGAGCAGCCTGCTTCGGCGAGTTCTGGGCCTCGTCCAACTTGGCAATGGCCACGGCTGGCGATCCTACGGCATTGTCCAGGGAAACCTTGGGACTCGGCTTGATCTGCTCCGTCTGGGGCTCCTGCTTCAGGGTGGTCAACGTGGGCGAGAACGACAGGAAGTTCTCACTGATCGCAAGGGGGGGTAAACGTAAATTAGCTCAGATTGAATTCAGTTCGGGGGCTTATCTTACTTGTTCAAGTACGAGTTGCTGTTGAACTCGGCGTTCAAATCGAAGCCAATATCATCACTCCAGCTGCTGCGACCTGGGAATTCGAAGAATACCAAAAACTATAATTCCATCCATATCTGGCACGTTTGCGATTTCTTTTAGATTTGAACTGTTATCACAGAGTGACGCTCTCGACAACCATCAACGACCTTAAACCGTTGACGTCAAACTTGTGTCTTGGCCAAAATAAATTCTGTGAGGAATTTTTAGCATGCGACATTTGTAAGGCCAACTTATAATTAATTAATAAACACGTAACTATAATTGTATACAGCTTCAGCTAAAGCTATTTTAAAGACCGGTCCCCTATTATAATGTTATAATGTCTAAATATGTTCTTGTGAGGAATTTTGAAGTATTAATATTTCAGAGATGGTTCAGTTATAACCATGTGCATCTAAATAAAGAACATTTCAATTGAGTAGACCAAAAATATCCACCTTATCTAAGTGCCCACACTTAAAGAACTGATTTTTCCGCGCATTGGTCTAGCGATAAGAAAGCTGAGACTTAGGTAAACTCATCTTATCTTTAAAAGATTTTGATTAATTTACGAAACGTGTACTATTCCAACCCCCTTCCTTAAATGTAAAGTAACCAATACAACCTAGAATTTGAAAGCCATTACTTTTAATTGCCTTTACAAAATTCCTCGAAAAAAAATATGTACTTTAATGAATACATGCTTTGTGATGCCTCGTCAATTGATTTAATCTGTCTACAGACTGAAAATTTGGATGTGTGGGTTCTATCGGACAATACACATCTCGATCACAATTGATTCAGAGTTATCCAAGACCCGAATGACGCACATCGAATTGCCGCTGCCCAGTCGCATTTCACATTCGCGATAGTGTCACAGTCAATTGTTTGATTAAAAGTATCTGTAAATGTGGACACATAGGCGCGCACCAAATAGAATGGATGCTCCCGGTTAGTTCCCTTGACAAATGGCAAGGGGAAATGGCTTCAATATCATCTTATAGCCTTCGCTTATATAAATGTGCGAATGTGGGAAAAAGCCGGGACAAAAGCAGGGGGCCATTAGGCCCGTCGAATGATCTAAGATCGGTGGGTGGTTCGACGTTCGCCCTATAATCGTGGAGTTCTGAAAAGGTTTTTTTTTCCTAATAGCGGATTGTTGTTCGTACGACAAAACGCTAGCATTTAGTCTTATCTGCGCCGAGTGCCGCCTGGCCGATGATAAGCCATCAGCGAGAGAGGGGCCGAGCACTAGATTGGAGTCCAAATTATATGGTCGGGTGCCCCACACAAGCCTGTCTACCTAAATCTGTTTGTTCCGAAGTGTATCAGTGTGCCAGTCACTCGTTTCGGGGTAATTAGTCCGGGGACCCTGCGTGATTTTTTTGGAGCAATCTCGAGGGCATATCTACAAGGTTTAAAGGGTTTCGGTTAGGGGCTTGTTCGGGCCCCATTGGAAAAGTACTGAGAGAAGATTTTTATTTCATTACTGGCATTCTATTATTAAAGCTCCTATTGATTAACACAAGCGGAGGTGCTAAGTTAATTACGTTTTTATGGCGGTGTTTTAACCATCGCAATCTGTTAATTTCATTACGGCTACCGATGCTCCGAAATTAAAATCGGTCGAATGTTAATCAGTTTATGAAACTATTTAAAGACTGCGTCTTTCGAAGTGCACTCCACCTGCGTCAAGTTTGCTCAACTTCTACAAACACTCACAACTGAGTGTTGAACCCTTTTCCGAGCTCAACCTTTAATTGCGATCTCACGCATATGTCGTATAACTCCAATGTCTGATAGATACAGACTAATTAGCGATCATATTCCATTGTTTATACGTCACTTAGCACCCAACAACAGAAAGACTCACGTTTGTCTTATGGACTTACGATCGAATTAGTCGTTAGATTGGGTACATCTGTCTAGCATTCCAGTATATATATATAGATATGCATATTCGTACTTGTACAGGGCTGTATAATCAAAGAGGCGCTACTGGAAAACGGGTTTATCCATTACGGCGGCTTCTAATTTGCCTGCACACGCGGTAGGGCAACGGGTTTGTGACTCGCTCCCAGATTCCAGCTACAGTCCCAGGAAGAATCATCAAGTCCGATCGAGGCTACTTTCATTCTTGCTTCTTGCTTTCATTGATTGTGGGTCACCCTACATTTTATGCAAATCACCAAGATAATTCACTGAACAGCGATCATAATAATGACACTTTTTTGTATAATTTTATCTTTTGTACGTGTATTGAATTAATACTTTCGTTTTAGCTTTTAGACGAGAGTGTGACATTTTAATTTTGATTTTTTCAATAGAATTTTCGGCTTTAATATGATTGTGGTGGACCTGTTTTGAGCAGGGGATTAAATTAGCAGGAAAATATTATCAAGCTTCTTGTCTTTACTTAGGATCAAATGAAATACTGTACTAGCTTGATCAAATATCAGAGAAAATACCATCTCCATTTTAGAAATTCGTAAGGCATCGAAACGAAGGCCTTCGTAATTTGGTGATAACACTGAAGTTTGGTAAGGGGACTTTATATGTATGACGATTAGTCACTGTGGGGAATTCCGACTGATCCCAATTTATTATCTGCACAGACAGTTAGGAACTAAGCTTATAGCACTAGTGTGTGGTAAATAATGGTATATTATAATGCTTGGACTCCAGGAAAGCATCATATGTATGACTAAATGGGTTTCTACTATAGCAATTTACAGTGAATGATGGGTTGGTAGAATTCTTACCAGAGTGCTTCTCCCGCTTGTGCTTGTCCTTCTCCTGATGGGCCACTTTGGTGGGCAGCTCGCCGCTCTGCGATGCCGTGGGTGAGTTTTCGCTTTGGACAATGTCCAAAGAGTCCCAATCCATTCGTCTTTTGCGTGAGCCGCTGTTCAGGTAAATGGTCTGCACGTCGATGATCTGCGGTCCCGGCGAGTCCTTCGACTGGGCGTCTACGACAATTGTAATTTGTTCGATTAGCGAGCTGCTCTCTACGAGATCATTGGATGTGGGAGGAGATGATAATGATAATCGAGATGAGATGTGGTGCATAGCCCGCTGATATGGGTAAACTGATTGCGGCATTGGCTTACCTGTCCACGATTCCTCAGAGTTTGGCGGCGAGTCAACAAAGTTGATCACTTGCTCATAATCCGAACCAATATGCTGGTGATGATAGCCGCTGATGAAGTGGCGGTTTTGGATCTGGAAAGCCGAAACGGAGGGATTTTAGTTCGAAAACTGAATTTCGACGCCGTAATCAAGTGTAGAACCTATTCGGAATCTGAGAAGCAGCCACAAAGCGCGTCTAGCCGCCAACGAGGCTATGCCCTCTCAGCATTATCTCTGTAGTCCAGCTGGATTACTATATATGTGGGTTCGAACCTTGCTGATAAGGTCGCTAAAAATCTCTCGTGAGCTCTCCCCAATCCCTCTTTGTTTCTTTTTTTGGGCGAGAGAGTGGGTAAAAACACCCATCGATTCATGTTTATTTGCCGATGAGGACTCGCACTCGGCTTGATTCCATACATTTATGCGTTTGAAAGATAAGTTCGAACACGCTCGATGTGTGTAAACAAACGGAAAACGTTTCAGCTTGAAGAGCTGGGCAAAGAAGACCCAGAACTTGTGGCTATATTTAAACGTATGTACATCCAAAAATAAGGGAACAAGAAAACAAATATCGACTCGGCGATGAGGCGGGGACTGTTGACGTAACATTTGCAACTTTTTATTAAGCGCTGTTCTGTTGTTTTTCCCTCTATCTGTCTACCACAACTTTGTTATATGATACACCCCGCCATATAGTATAATTAGCAATTGAACTATATATTTATATTTGCCCCAAGGCAAACAGATTTAGTTTTCTTACTCGATTGTAGGGAATCTTATAAAAAATAAAAATAACGTTAGCTTGGAAAACAGTTGTATAAACATTTATGTCTATAACTATCTGGATTCTGTAGAATTTCGTATTTATTTGGTTTTTTAACATGAAAAAATACCTTACACTGAGAGTAACGTTTCATTAAAACGAATCATTCGAGCGAGGTGTTTAACCCACTTTTATGAGAAATCTGTAAACCTTTGTTTTTACTGTGTTTGCGAAATTGAACATTTACGCAGCATCTTGATATTTCGTCTTCACACTTTTTGAGAAGAAACGTTCTTGAAAGCAAGACGAACCAACTCTCGAAATAGAGATTTTAGTTCCATCTAAGTTCTGAGACTTTGAGATCGATAGATCGTTTTTAAATATTACTTTTAGTTAGTGACAAATGTCAATGCTGGATATCTAATACTGCGTCCTAATGAAAACAGGGAAACTACACCGTTGGTGGCCTTTAAACTCACCTGATTAAGGTTTTCACTTACACTGTTATTAGTGTTGGTGTTGTTGTTGGTGTTCTGATTATTGCCACTGTTGTTGATGTTGTTATTCTGATACTGATCTCTATTTAAATTGTTGTTGAATTCCATTTGGTCTAATTCGTTGAATAGGTTCAAATCGAACTTCGTTGAAAGGGTGCGCTGTTGTTGAATGTGTTCCTCTTGTTGTTGTTGTGGTTGAATGTGATGTTGTGGGTGGTGGCTCAAATGTTGTTGTTGTTGTTGATGATGATGCGTATATTGTGGATCAAATATGCTTTGTAAATCCAACAGACCGGAGTTTTGCGATAGAAACGAAAGCGCCATTCGGTAAGTGAGTAAACGGCGTTGGAATCGCGTTCTTTTCTGCTTAGTCCTTTATTATCCCCCTTGTTTTGATAGATAGCCGCCTGAATTATTGGAGTGATTGTGTCCAACCGAAATGTAGAGAACACAGCTTCCGACCGGAGTCCTTTCGCCAGCAATTTTGCTCAAGTTTTTCGGTGCAACGCGAAATGCAACCAAAGTATGATTGATGGTAATAGTAATATTCGAAGTAGAAAACGTTTATTGATCGACTGACACTTACTGATTACTTGCTTAGGTTAACATTTTGGCTTGTTCAAAATGCTCATATGACACACTTACTAAATCGTTCGTCGCACAGCACTTGGATATACGAGGGCTAACAATATGCACTTGACGTGAGTTCTACTAACAACCAAATAATATCTCTAGTTTATTCATATAATATATATGTATTTAATATAGGTAAAACATGTATAACTTGCTTTATATATCTCTTTTTTTTTGTAACTTTTTCTAACTTGGCTCACAATTGGAGTGGAATTGGAATTGTTGCTTTTGTGCGTATTGTGTTCTTGGGGCCTTTGGGAGGGTCGGGGGTGGCCGGGGCAAGTTAAAACAATACGAAAAACGAATTGTATAGTTTCTTGATACCGGTGGTCTCGCGCTGACGATGGCTTCGAAGTAGGGTGTTTTCGATTTTTAACAGCATTTTGGTCCGAAGATACATATAGCTCGATTGCGACTGATATTCATTTGACATGCGCTGCAGTCGTATTTCAGATTTCTCCATTTATTTCTGAATCGGTTTGCCCGGTTTGCAAGTTCAAATGTTTTGGATTGGTTCCTACGGTACAGGTTTCACTCGCTCTGGTGAAACTTGTCGTCTAGCTGCTGTGATTCCTCTCTAGCTCTTTTTCGCTGGTTGTTTGGACCACTGTCAGATGGCGACGGACATTATATAGCAGTTGTTGACGCTGGAAACGAATATATAATATATATCACTGATAACTCAGGGCTTCTTGGTAGTTTTCCTGGGCGATTTCCTCACGACGCTTTTGAAGTTAGTTCGCTGTTTGAGTTCTTTTCGGATTTATTTCGGGGGGGTAGCTTTTGGGTTTCGTCGTTTTTTATTTGGTCACTGTCAGATATGCGACATTCCAATTAGCAGTTGAAGCTAGGGACACTTGTGTGGTTTCGGTTGCGTAAAAAAATTGGATTGGTTTGGATTTTCAAAGTTAGTTATGTAACTTTTGTATTTCCTTATTCTCTTTTTTCAGGACACTGTCAGAAGGCTGACATTATTTCGCAGTTATTGGCGCTGAAGACTGATCACTGATGACGAGATTTTTAGTGGGGGTGGTGTTACTTTCTTTTGGTTATAACTCTTCGGCGCGACTTGGAACGCTTTTAGACACAACTACTCGGTTTGCTCGACGATTTAGCTCTGGCTTGCACTGAGTTTGCGACGTTACTGTGAAGTTGATTCGCTGGATTGGATTTTCGCTCTTTTTCTAGTATGGGTGTTATCGCGGGCTCTGCGTTTGTATTGGGGTGTTATATATCAAGCGGGGCGAGATGCCAGTTTGTTTCTTGGATCGTCACTTTTTTTTTTATTGCGGGCCTAATTTTTTGCGGCTCCGAACTGGTTTTTTTTCGGGGCTAATTATTCACACACAAAAAATGCTCTCGTCTTTCATTAGGCGAATTAGGGAGTTTTTGTTTTTTTGTTGATGGCTGTGTTCACACGATTTAGCACTGTATTTACGACGAAACGGAACGGAACGTTGTTTTTATCTTGTGGATTCTGTTTAACGCGATAACGATAACGGTGTGCACGGTGGGTGGTGATAACTTTGGCTGCCAATTCAATGGGTTGTATAGATAGTTTTGGGTTTTTTTGTAGGTTTCCTTGTTTTTTTTAGGATTGGCCGGACTTGTGTTTTTCAGCGTGCTAGAGGAGCACTTTTAGTCCGACGAAGCGAGGCTTCGAAAAGCCCAAAGAGACGAGCATTTTGTGCGGCAGAACCTTGGTCGAGCGGCAGCCAACGCGGACACGAGGTTAAAATATCAATGAGTTGTGTGAATTTTCGCCGTTAGCGGGAAACTACAGATACACCAGTTTCGGTTCGGAATCAGTAGGAAAAAAAATGAAGAATTACGAAAAATGTACTACGGAGCGTTGTTCCAATCAAGACGACGGCGCGCTACAAATACAACGAAAGAATCCCAGATCGCGGATGGCGGCGGACGAGTCCGGCAATAACAACAAGCACTTGCGATTACGGAGGCGGAACGCGGATCGGGAGCAACTACGCTCACAGTGACACTTTTCGGAATTAAGCCGAAGCCCGAAGATGCTGCCCGTGATGCTCTGCTGCTGCCAGCAATTGATGCGGATGCTGCTGCTGCGCTGCTTTTTCCTCTGCCGCCCGCTGCTATCACTCTAATTGATTGTGGCAACAACAAACTGCCGTTTGTACTCGTGTTTTTATTGCAGTGCACACACACACATATGTATGTATAGCGCTTGGCTTTCTCTCTCTTTCAATTGAAAGGGCTTTGTGTTGTTGTTGTTGCTGCTGCTGCTATCGCTGCACTTGTTGCTCGACGTTCCGTTACTCTCCGTTTGAGTCTCGTCTCAGCTGTTTGGCACGTTCTTTTGTGTGGCCGCGCTTCGTGGCGAATGGCAAATAAGCAGAAATGCTGCTACACAATAACAAGTTAATTAATTCAAATTGCTGCTCTGTTGTTATGGAACTTTTTTCCTCAATTTGTTCAACTTTTGTTTGCTTGCTCCTGCAATTGATTTCAATATTTCCCTCGGCTGTGTGTGTGTGTGTATCAGTTCTTTTTATTTTTTTTTGTTCGCTGTTTTAAGGCTGCGCGCGTCGATGACGTATTTAAATTTTGGCACGCACACTCAAAGACTCAAAGACGTAAAGGCCCAGAGGAAAAAAGATTTCGGGGTCTCGCTAGTACGCGCTAATTAAGCTTTTCCGCTCGCGATAAACACTAGTAGGAAAACCCGTCAACGTGTTAAAATTTTCTGCTGCTGTTGATGATGCTGTTGTTGTTGTTGTTGTTGTTTCTCTTGTTGTTGCTGTGGCTGCTCTTCCAGATTAGTTTACACTCCCGCACAAAACGCTGAACATGTGTTTTAACGCCAAAAGTACAAAAAATACTGATTTGGTGAGCGAACGGTCGCAATGCTAATATTAAAACTCACTAGCTAGCCCGTTATATCGCTCTCTCTCCTCTCCCGCTCTCTCTCTTTCTCTCTCGCTCCCGCCCGCACGGCTCCAAAAGAGCAACAGCAACAGCAACAACAACAATGCAATTGGCGCTCTTCTCTTCGGCCCCACAAATACCAATGCCGCATTGGTTGCCCCCCAATGCGTGTGTGTGTGCGTCGTCTTGTGGAATGCAATAAAAACAAAGGCAAGGCTAATTTGCCCTGGCACGCACTTTTCCAGGCTAACTCATCTAGCCAAACTTTCTCGTTTTTCGCTTCCAGTCTAAAGTATTTTTCGGAGGCTGACTTGCATTTGCTGCTCTTCAAAAAAAGCAACAAAGAATCCTATTGGTATTTATCAACAAGAACAGCTGTTGCCGTTAGTCGCTGCCCCAAAGAGCAGCTACTAAAGAGAGTACTTGCAGAGCGCACCTGCGTTTCCTGTGTGTGGGCGCCAGGCGCTCTTCAGAGTGGCTCGGGGCATATGGCGTCGATCCATGGATAGGGTGGACCTTATAAGCATTTTAAATCCATAGGATGCACTATCTAACTATGAATGATTATTCTATTTCACGTATTTTTCTAAAAGCATGTTAAATCATTGAACCAGTAAACTTTAATTGTAGTAATTACTTTATTTTTTACATTAATATTTGGTACACCCATTATAGGCTTGGTTTTTCGCCCCTTCCAATCATGATTCTTTAAGCAATTAGCCTATTGCAGATCGCATTCTTCTATAAAGACAACTCTTAAGCTGCCCATTCTGAATATACAAAGGCAATAATTCTTATATAAGTAAAAAAAACTCAGTGTCTTTGCTCAAACACTATATTTTTTGTTCCTGCGGGTCAGTCCCCTTAATGTTGTAAACCCTTGATTGAAATTCTTGACTAAATCAACCTGAGCATATCTTTTGGTTTCACTCTACCCAAAAAATTGTGTGGACCTAATCGATTTGAAATAAAATAGTCTTTAACCTAGTAACGGTACTCTAATGCTGACTAATTGTTGTCTACCGATTCCATTCATCTCAAGATCTCAATCTCCAAATGCGGTGCTAATTGAGATCTTAATTGACCAAAGCCATGTGCCGAGTTGCCGAATTTTTGGTAATTGACTGGACTCGGCTTTGTTATTATTCCCTTTTGTAGTGCTTCCTTTTACATTTCTTCAATTGAAGGCAATATTAAATACTTCTCAATTGTTTTTAAATTGCCATCAATAACGGGGACCCAAGTGAAATTAATTTATTTTGCACAATGAAAGTCAAAGACGCAATTTGCTGCAATAAATTGGCGCGCATGGAAACGCTTCATCGATATTGGATGCACGTTTTGTTTTTCTTAACCACAACTAAAGCAGCATCTGTCGATTAGGTTTTTTTGGGGACTTTAATTAGCGCTCTCAATTCGCACAAATTAGCAGCATTGGGCTTAAAAATACTCTTTATGGCCATTGATTAAAACTGTCGGCGGCCATAAAGAAAAGTTAATAAAAAATTTTAAAGCGTAATATGAAGTGAATGGAGCTACAGGTTCGAAAATTAGCACAGAAATTAGAATAATTAACATCTGAGTTACTTTGGGGTTACCAATTTGAATCGGGCGCTCAAAACAGAGACGCTTTGCAATGCTTAATGAAAAAGTTTGGCAACGCCGTTTAATCAGACAAATATTTAGGAGACTCCAAAATGTGTTAAAATATTAATGGTTATTTATCAGTTATTTCGCCATTGTCTGCGTATTAAAAAAAAAATCGGAGGACGTGAATTTTTTTAAAAATATATAGCCGATTTTTTTTTCAGTTGTCAGATGATAATAATACTCTTAAAAGCCCAATAAAGGATTTAGGAAGAATTACTTTCAAAAAGGAATATTTTATAAATTTAATAGATTTCATATAATAGAATCATTCAGCTTAAAAATAAAAAAAAAATAATATAATAAAGCATTTTAGGTAATAATTTAATTTTTCGTTTGCTTCCAAAATGACAAACAATTTTTTCATCATTTAGTAATCAGTTTAAAATCATATTTTTGGCCTGTAACCGTCTTGGCCAAAAACGATATTGATTTTTGAATTTAATTCAAAGAATCCCCCTACTATTCCTTCTTATTGATTGAGCTTTGGTCATCTGGTCACACTGCAATATAGGGCCAAAGTTTGTTTATCATTGCAAGTCGGCACTTTGACCGTCAAAATGAGCTCCATTAAGGTAAGTATCCACCTTCCGGAACGGAAAACACGCTTCCATGTTAAAGTGTAGATTGAATTTGCAGTGCAAATGCGCAAAGACGACGGGGCCTACGTCGGAGTGCTCCGTTCGGCGCTGGATGGCGTGGGTCAGGTGGAGATCGACACCCAGGAGGGCCGTGTGATTGTGCAGACCCAGCGACCCTGGTCAGAGATTCACGACAAGATAGAGGCCACCGGGCGCAAGGCCGTCCTCTCGGGATTCGGGGGTCAGTCGGCGGTGGCCCTCATCAACACCACCGGCAGTGTGGTGGACAAAACGCCGATCCAGGGAGTCGTTCGGTTCACCACCATTACGGCAAAGGAGCCTGGAGTGGTGGTAGATGGCGTGGTGGACGGCCTGATGCCTGGTCTACACGGATTACACATCCACGAGAGCGGAGACACATCCTTCGGCTGCGCTTCCGTCGGAGATCACTACAATCCCCGCCAGTCGCCACATGGAAGCCCCGCAGCTGGGGCAGAGGAGCGTCATGCCGGGGATTTGGGCAACATTCGGGCCGATGAGAGTGGCAGGGCCACCTTCAGATTTGTGGATCCAGTGCTGCAGGTCTGGGACATCATCGGCAGAGCCGTTGTCCTCACAGCCAATGCGGATGACCTGGGATGTGGTGGCAACCAACAGAGCCTGGTCGATGGCAACTCCGGGGAGAGGTAAGTGAATCATCAAGCTTTTCCTTGTCATTATTTGACTTGACTTGTTTTCCCCACAGGATTGCCTGTGGCATAATTGCCCGTTCGGCTGGCATTTTGGAGAACTTCAAGAAAATCTGTGCCTGTGATGGAGTCACCCTTTGGGATGAGCGGAATAAGCCACTGGCTGGCAAAGAGCGCTCCCAAAAATTATAAACTAAAACCTTTTGTTGACCTTGTAAATAAATTATCTTTTATACAAGTTGCTTGTCATTTATACTAGTTTATGATAAGAACTTCTTGTAACCTTAGGTTCTTAAGTACATACTTGTTTACCATTAAAAACCCTTTCCTTTCTGAGACACCAAGACTTTGCTTTTAAAGTTTTATTTAAAATATTTCTTTGCCGTTTTTGTTTTTTTGTTGTTTTTCTTAGTTAAAATTAATTTGCTTTTAAATTATTATTATCTGTTTTGCTCTGCCAATAACTACGGGATTCGTGTGTTGTTCGTGTAGTGTGGTGGTTAACTAGAATTGTTTTTCGCGGGGCGTTAAAACCGAAGAACATACAGACAAGTTTCTTGTACTTGATAATAATAATAATGATTAATATTCGAAATGCCTAATGCATTTGACATTAATAGATATATGTGTATATATTAATTTGATTCCTCCGTTAACACTACGGCGCATGCCCCGGACCCAAACCCGCATCCTGGGGGTCAGGTGAACGAGGGCATGCACGCTTTATATGTAAATAAGTGGTAAAAAATATGTAAAGTGTATATGCGTAAGTCCTAATGCTTATTTACTGCGTTTGCCGGGCGTATTTACATATCTGTTGGCCTTTTGTACTCTACGTGCTTTCTTCGCCTCCTCCGGCTCCTCGAGAGCCTCTGACCCGGACGCCACATTATCCGATGGCGTGGCCACCGCCAGATTCTTGGACACTGGACTGACAATCACGCCGCTGCGCTGATGATTGCCGTAGAAGAGTTTCGGGGAGTAGCCGCCCAAAGCTTTGGCCGCTCCTCCGTTAACGGTGGCCACCGGCAGCAGCTGGGACTGGGCAACCTCCGCTGCCTTCGAGGTGGACGCTATGGCATTGGACTGGCTCTCTGATGGCAGCTTGCGCTTCAGATTCTTGGCCGCGGTGCTCACGGCCAGCAGCTTGGCCGTGGTGGACTCGTCTGGCGAGGCAAACTCCTTCAGTTCGCCCACACTCACATCGCTCTCGGCATCCACATCCTCGTTGATGATGATAAAGTGCTCGGGATCCACACCCTGGTTAACCAGAACTTGGAAATCCTCGGGCGGCACAACAGGTGCCACCTTTTGATTGCACGAACTGCACACGGCAGGAATGGCCGGACTCTTGGACCGCCAAAACTGCAGCTCTGTCTTGCACTTGTTGAGCTCCTGCAAAAAGAAAAGAGAATCAATGTCAATCTATAGAAGATCCCGTCTTCACTCACCTGCAAAAGAGTGGAGAACTTTCGCGACATCTCCTCATTCTTCTTGTCATTCTCGTCCAGCCGATTGGCATACTCCAGGGTCTGCTTTTGCTGCTCGGCCAGAAGGTTCGATTGCTCCGCCAGCTGTTTGCTCTGCTCGGCGGCCTTGCGCTTGCAGTTGCGAAGCTCGGTGCGCAGCACCGACAGCTGGTTGTTGTACATCTTCATGCCCTGCTTGATCTTGCGGATGCCCTTTCGGAGCACCATGTGGTTCTGTGGCGGCGAATTGCTGGCGCTGTCCTCGAGATCTGAACTGATGGCAAGCGTGGCTGTGAGGTGGAAACAAGGATTAGTTTGAGGGCAACCAGGAGAGAGGAAGATCAGGACTCTTACGTCGCTTTGTGGTGGTGGGCAGCGTGTAGAAGTCCTTGTTGAAGTACGCCAGACCCGGGAGCGTGGACTCTATGCGGTCCTTGAAGTATTCCATGGCCATGGTGGAGAGATCGAAGAGCTCGTCGGTTACCCGATAAGGTCGCTGCAGCCTGGGCGTAATACTGATATAGTTGAGAATCGTCTGCACCTCGTCTAGAATCTGAAAGTGGAAACCCTTCTGATTAGATCTTGCGGAGATGGGTGGGTTAATTGCTGGACTTACGGCGCCCGGAAAGAAGCAGCAGTGACCCCGCTCGATGTGCTTGCCCATGGACATCTGGAGCAAGGATAGGCGCATGTAGCATGTCTCGATGATGTCGCACTCGCAGGCCAGCGGATGGTTGCGACGGGCGGACTCCCGACGCGGCATGCTGGCCTTGATCGACTGGAAGCGGCTGAACGTGGTCTTGATTTGCCTGGAGAAGGCTGCGTTCAGCATGGCCATGCAAATGTCGTTCATGCGATGGGACACCTGCAAATAAGCACATCCGGGATTCGAGTTAGCAGGGGGTACAGAGATAAAAATGATCGGGGTTTTGGGCTAAGCTAAGATTTCAAATTCGTTTTCGGCTGCTGTGCCCGCATCCATTCACCAGCTAGTGGTTCTGCCTGTTATTAAATTATATCAGATTACATTTGTCGCCGCTACCTACAACAAATAACCATGCATACATACACAACGCGTTGTGGAAGGGAGACGCGGGTGCAGGCAAAAATGCCAACGAGAAACAAACAACGAAGTGTAGTTACCCTCAGGACCTTGAACTCGAGCAGTTCCTCGAAACCCATCAATGGAACTATTTTTTACCTACGCTAATTGTGACTTTGTAACTGAGTTACGTTAGACATTTCCGAAAATACTCCTGTTTTAGACCAATATGTAAGAGTAATAAAAAATTAATAAAAATATTTAAGACCCAGTTATATCCAATACAATTGTAATAAGATTCATGATTTAAAATATTATTTTTTTCTTCAAAGTTTTTTATATTTTTCTAGGTGTTTTAACTATAATTATTTAGGTACCCCTAACTGGTACTAAAAATAAGTGTATTTTCACTCTAAACTAAGTGTTTTTTGAAAAGTGATAGGAGAATATGTTCATTTCACATATTTACTGAAAATAATAGTGTCTTTGTATTAAAGTGTGCGTGTATACATTTTGTAGAGCCTTAAACTAAACATACTAATAAATAGGTTGAGAAAATTAACAAAAAATCCTCATAGAACGTTGATATAAAAATTTAAAAAAAAGTCCGTGGAACTGAACATTGATTCGAATGGCATTTTATCTTATGAGTTCCAGTTTTAGGTTCATTTTCTGCGTTGAAAGAGTCAGTTTATCTTTTAACCCAGAGCACATGACTTTTCTAATGAGAAATGGCATTCATTTAGTGGGTTTTAAAACACTTATTCTTAGATGGCTGCTAGGCATTCTACAGAAATGTGGAAACCCCTAAATGGACCTGTTAAAATATATGTTTTATTAGCCCGTTCTGCCCCCCAACCGAAGTCAAGATGCCGAGTGCGCTGCTAAATATAAACAATTGCAAGTGCATGTGCCCTCGTGACAAAGTTTTAATTGCCTCCTGCCAAGGGAAATTCGAAATCCGTTGAGGGAAGTGCGACGCATGGCGAAAATAATGCACATAACAGCAGAATATCAAAACAGGCATACAAGTGCAGGTAGTTTGTTGGTTGGATAACCGGGCGGCCCACGGTACCACGCTTGCACTTGGGCAAATTGCTTTTTATTGATTTAATAGCCAACGTTTTGGGTGGCACCAAAGGGGCTCACCCCCTGAGGTCTTGGTATCAGTGCACTTACCAATCTGAGATTTGAAACTTTCTTAAAGTCCGTGTAGCTGAGGATCTTCTCAAGCAGCTCGTTGGGCAGATCCAACAGATTGACCGCTGGTGACCTCTGCCGCTGCATTTGGATGGTGTACGAGTGGTGGCGGGTCACCACGCTGGCGGAGTAGGCCAGGCTGGCCGGCGAGGTCACCTGCCCAGATCCCAGGCTCTGGTGACCCTGATAACTGGTGGTTCGCCGCAGGACGGAGGTTCGATTGGCGGACGACGTCTCGGCGGGCTCCTGTGGCCCGGAGGATCCCGATCCGATTGCCACTGGCGATCCGATGGCCACTCCAGATCCCGATCCCGAGCCGCCGAAGGGGGGAACCCCCTCCGAAGCGGTCGTACCGCCTCCACTGCACATTTGGCGGGTGGACACCATTTCTTCCCAGTGGCTCTTCGCTTCTCAATGGACAGAATTCGTTTGCAGCAGCGTCTTGGAGTTGCTGCAAAAATGGAGCATACACGAGAAAACAGAGCGAGTATATCCATTAATACCACATCGTATACACATATAGCGTCTCTTTGCTGGTCTTTCCCCCCCGTACAAATTTCTTTGAAATTTCGTGCTACGCACTTCTCGAAACTCGATTTCGAGCTGGCTTCGTACCCGTTTTACTAAGTGGAACTAGTGCATTAACATCGTTTTCAGCCGCACTTCACTGTGGACTAAAATCTCTAGTACTTTCGGGCGCAATTTCTTTACGCTGACATCCACTTTAAGTCAGTTTTTTCGAGCACAATTAAAACTACATACACAAATCCGTGGCAAAAAAAGTCAAAGTGGCTAGAGCTGGCCGATGAGCGATGGCCACATCGATTGCACCGATAGTTTACAAACATTGCGGTTGCGGAGTCATCGGTTCTTCGTTATGATCGGCATCCACTGCAGCACTTTGAATGTAGTTGTTTTTACTGCATATGGTAGGAATAGCCATAAAGCACTGGCTAATCTGTTGAAAAATACTAATGGATAGTCTATGTATTACATATAATCTGCTGGCATGGAGAACAATTACCCTTGTGGAACATTTAGACAGCTTCTACTCAGATATTTGGATACATCCGAATTCGCTTGTGGGTAATAAAAGGTTTCCACTGGCAGCAAAACTCTCACATTCTAACGCTTATTCAAAATCTTCAGGGAAAAGTAGATTGGGGTTGTCATAGAAATCTTTTCGGCCAAAATATGTTGAGGCTATTCCTAAATAACAGTAGAAGACTGACCAATCTCTTTTATAACCATTAAATTTAAAAATCCTAATATTAGGTCCATTTTGGCAAACCGAAAGTAAAACTGGAATACAGGTTTCACCGCCCGAAACTCATTAAAACACATATCTGGCTTAAAGTGTGCCTACAGGTCTTTGATTATGTATTTAGCACGTCGATACAAATAGATCTTTGCTTCGTTCGATAACAACACTCGAAAAACACTTTGCAGATAGAATTTGTTCCGTTGACTGGGTAATTTGTGTAAATACTTTAACATTTAACTTAGTTGGGCTGAAGAACCAACAATTTACGATAACATACGAAACGGGGTCCGCTAACAGGTCCGTATACTCTTCGGAACGGCTGCAATGTAGAATCAACTATTAACGTTATTCAGTATTCGAGACACAAGGGTTCAAGAATACACGATATGTGGGAAAATCATAAGAAAATCAACTGGCGGGCAATATAAATAAGTTATGTATTTGTGCGTATTGTATGCGTCTGTAGATATGATGAAATACTTTCGTATGTGCTGCTGTCATGGGCCTCTTCGTCAGATCGTAGTTAAAACCATAAGACGGATTGGATGCGGTGCCAAAACAACTGAAAAAGCGAACACAGAGACAGATTCGAGGGTGCGGATAGGAGAACATGGATGCTTCGATGCAGCGATGGAGGCGGTAAGCGGAAGTGGGGAATTAGAATCCGAATCCGAGTCCGAGTCCGCTTAGGCGACGGCGTCGGTGTCGCACTCCTCCTCGACGGTGATGTACATACCCTCCTCCTCGTAGGCGGAGTCGTGCTTGGCCAGGATCCGCAGCAGGGGACGCAGGCGCAGCCACCACTGCTTCTTGGGGATGCGTTGGCTGGAAGAAGGATTGGTAATCCCAATTAGTTTTAATATTTTTACAAAATGATACAATAATTATATATTATCTATTTTTGGGAAAAAAGAATATAGAATTTTTCATTTTGGAGTACTTTGGGGTACTATTGTACCAAGTTAATCTTAAAGTTCTGTTTTAAATTGTTCTGTTTAGATTTTAATGTTAAATCGTTCTTTCAAGCGGTAGATCTTTCACCAAAAAATGTACCCTCTTTATAAGAAGTATTATCTATCTTAATTATGAAAGAAAACCTGAGATATCCCATCTTGATACAAGACTTTTAAGAATTTTTTGTGTGATGCATGAAATTGGATTAGTTAAATCCTTCACCAAAAAATCTTCCCCCTTTATAAGAAGTATTATATAATCTTAATTATGCAAGAAAACCTGAGATATCTCTTCTTGTTGAAATACTATTATCAGATTTTGTTGTGTAATGGATGATAATACCCAATCCCAACACTAAAAATACTTACTCGAAGTTGGTTTCGGCAATGAGTTCGACCAAGGGCGAGAAGCGGTACTGCCGCGACACAATTCCCAGCAGGGTGGCGGTTTCCGGGGCCTTGCAGTTGACCACTCCGTTGGCGTCCACGTTCGCCTTGATCTGGGTGGCCAGCCAGTCGACGCACTTGGCGGCCATCTTGGTGCCCATGTTGCGGTCGAATGGGGTGGGGGAGCCGCCCTGCTGCATGTGGCCCAGGATGTTCATCCGGCAGGTGAAGAGGCCCTTGCCCTCCTCCGAGTACAGGCGGTAAATGAAGTCCGTGCTGTAGTTCTCGCTGGCCTTCTCGTTGCGCAGGATCAGACCGCGCGAGACGCCCTCGGCCATCTTGGAGGCCATGTGGTAGACATCCTGCTGCAGGTCCTTGATGGAGAACTTCTCTTCGTAGATGTAGGCGGCATCAGCACCGCCGGCCAGACCGGCCAAGGTGGCCAGGTAGCCACAGTAGCCACCCATCGTCTCGATGACGAACACTCGGCGCTTGGTGCCCTGAGCCGACTGACGGATACGGTCGCAGATCTCTGTGATCTCATTCAGACCAGTGTCGCAGCCCAGGGAGAACTCTGTGCCGGGCACATTGTTCGAGATCGTCGATGGGATAACCACGATCGGGATGCAGAACTGAGGGTAGTTGTCCCGCTGATCGGCAATCTGTCCGGCGGCATGGTAACTCTCAAAGCCACCGATGATCAGAAGACCCTGGATCTTGAACTCCTTCAAGCGAGCGGCAATCTCCTTGAACTTGCCCTCGGGCAGGGTGCGCTTGGTGCCCAAGTAGGCGCCACCCTGACCAACCCATCCCGAGACATCGGACCTGGAAGGGGTTTAAGCTAAAGTTTATTCTATAGGGAATCAGATCTTGAACTCACCAGCCCAGCTCGCGGACATTTCCGGCAATCAGACCCTCGACACCGTCGTTGATTCCGTAGACCACATCTCCACGGTAGATGGCGTTGCGCACGAAACTGCGCACCGCCGCGTTCATGCCACAGGCCGGAGCTCCAATATGCATCACAGCTAGGCGGTAGCCCTCGATACCCTTGCCCTCGGCATCGAAGTTCTCCTTGGGGGGCTTCAAGCGCGTCAACATCTTGTAGGTCTCCAGGTTCCGCTCGAAGGAGCGACCGCGCAGCTTGACGGCATCCGCCCAGCGCTTCTCCTTCATGGCCTTGGCCACCGCCTGGGTGCGCTCCACGCACTCCATCAGCGGCACGCGGACCGCCTGGTTGCCATCCAGGGAGATGACCACCGGCACCGACTCCTTGGTGGCCTCCATCAGGGCCAAGGTGGCCTCGGCACCCATGCGACAGGCCTGCAAGGGAAAGAAGCATATAATCGTTATAGTTTATAGTATCTCCAAAATAATAAATATTTCATAAAAGACCATCTAAGCCACACAGACTCAAAACGCAGCATTGTTTAATACCAAAATACCAGCTTAGGCGTTCAAAAGTATGCTACAAAAATGGAATTATCAAGTATAACAATGTTTTGTTTTGGTATAGTCATAAAAATCGCATCTTTCTGATAAATCTACTTTTAGTTTAAGGTTATTATTTCTCCAAAACGATAAGTGAATATCTTAACCTCACAGAATTTGAATGTCTGCATCGCTTAATACCAAAATGCCAGTTTATGCATTCAAAAGTATGCTACAAAAATGGAGTTATCAAGTATAACGATGTTTTGTTTGGTACAGTCATAAAATCGCATCTTTCTGATAAATCTACTTTTAGTTTAAGGTTATTATTTCTCCAAAATGATAAATTAATATCTAAGCCTCAGACTTCGAAACGCTGCATCGTTTACAATTATGTTGGTGTTAAAAAGTATGCAACAAAACAAAATACCAAGGATTGCGAAGCTTTGATTGGGAATAGTAATAAAAATCATATATTTTAGATAATCCTAAGGCAATTACTCACCAAAATACGATCGAAGGCGCTGGGGTTGCCACCGCGCTGCACGTGACCCAAAACCGTGATGCGGGCATCGTGCTTCAAGCGCTCATCGATCACCTTCTTCACATCCTCGGCAGTGATGGGATGACCCTCCCGATCCATGGCACCCTCGGCCACGATCACGATGTTCAGGCGCTGGCCAGCAGAACGCTCCTGTTAGGAAATCAGTAAAAATATATGTTATGATACACATAGAATATTCTGTTGTTGGATGAAACAATAACTACAACAGCACAAACAAGTTATGAAGAGGCTAGATGAATAGACATCATCTATACTACGATGTACGAATATTTTATGCAGGCTTTGCTTTTGATGTGTGATATGTATGTTTAACCAAGTGTGTATCAGCAAGCTTATGTACTTCAAACACATATTTTAAAAGTCAAATGAATAAAATGTTGAGAAAAATGGCGATGAATGATTTCATTCTTTCTAGTGGAAAAGGATTTTATTTGAAACATATAGCTACAATAAAAATCACACAAGTCGCAGTAAGTTGAGATATATAACATTTATGAAGAATTACAGATCGATTAAACGAGGATGAGCGTTAGTGGAGTTGGGAAAGTTAATACAGGAACTCAGTGACATCATGAGTACATAAAACAGAGACCCAAAGACCCAAACAAGTAAATCAAATAGCTGTTAAAGCCGTTTATTGCCATGGAAATTTCGGCACACCGAAAAGGCCAAAAACAAAGCAGTGAAAAATTTGAAAACTTGTAATTTAGACAAAGTATTAACGAGAAATTTTTTGGATAGCTAGGACTCTAGGCCTGACCTGCTGGAGCTTGGCACAGATCTCGTCCTGCCAATTGACGGACACCGGCTCCTCGGGAATGAACATAAAATCAGCCTCGGTGGCTATGGCAGTTGATATGGCTAAGTAACTAAAAAACAGAAGATTAAGTACAAAATAAAACATGTGTCACAAATGTGGGGAGGATCATTATTTACGGATTGGGACTGTCTGGGATAAACTTAAGATTAGTTACAATATGATTAGGATATGCTGGTACAGACAAAAACTGTGCGTAATACATTCCGTATCTTTGTTCGTATTTAGAGAAAAAATCGTGTGTGCAATAGGCAGAATATATAGTATAAAGCTTGTGTGTAGAATGTATCGCTGTAAATCAGTGTCTTCAAAAAAATAGTGTACTTAAGGTACCAGCGTACTACTTAGGCATTGAAATCTAAATTAAGCGACGACAACTGCACTGAAGTATAAAACTTTTTTGAAAAACAGGAATAATATCTGGACAACTACCTTTTAATAATATAATAGCAATATTCGTTCTTTAATTAGAGTTCGAAATATAATGTGGAATATTATATTTTAAAGATTTTAGGAACATTAAAAGAGAAGATCCAAATTTTTTAAAGATCATAATATAATATATGGACTTTTAAAATATTATTTTTTAACATCACGGAAATTTAAACGAACAGAATAGGCTTTTTCTCTTTTTTCTAAACTTTTATATATTCTTAATTTTTTTCAAGAGCTGTCGAGATTGTATTCCTGATACTATAGCGATTTTCTCAGTGCAGAAGAAATGGTTAATAGAGCTGCATCTTGCCTGGGCCAGCTGAGAGCAGAGCCTGTCTGGCCAATCGACCTTGGGCGGCATTTCGGGAATGAAAATGAAATCCGCCTCGCACGCCAGTCCGCCCACAAGAGCTAAATAGCTGCAAAAATACATTACAAGATATTAGTCAAAGGGGTGGGGGAAAGGGGGTTTCTTTTCTTGGGGTTGGATGGGGACACTAAGATCGATCGACGGGGTGTTTTTGCCATAAAAACAGAAATGGGCCAACGAATGAGCCGACGACACTCAACAGATTTCCGTTTTTGGTCTTGCCTGTTCCAACTTGAGGACAAGTCGATCGGGCCAATCTTGCGGTGGGGGAGACTCGGGCAGAAACACATAGTCTGCCTCGGAGATAATGCCGGCTACCACCGGCAGATAGCTAGAGATATTCGTGGCAGGATATTAGCTAAAATCCCAATTAATCACTGACACTTAGGCTAATGCAGGGGCAGCCCGAATTCGCTTTCAAAATTTTATAAGAATCAACTTACCCGCAATGACGACCCATGACCTCCATGATGAAGGTGCGCTGATGCGAGTAGGCGGTACTGGAAATGGCGTCGATGGCCTCGATGATGCGGTGCAGGGCCGTATCCGTGCCGATGGTCATGTCCGTGCCACAAAAATCGTTGTCGATGGAGCCGACCTGTAAATAAATACCTATAAGTATCTATATCCAAAAAACACCCCCTTTATAACATACCAATCCAACAATATGCAGCACATTGAACTTATCCTGCTGCTCGGTGGTAATGGTCTTGTTCTTCACCAGCTCATCCAGCAGGCTGGGCCACTCCTGACGGAACAGATTGGCACCGGTGAGGGAGCCATCGCCTCCAATGACCACCAGGTTGGTGATGCCCTTCTGGATAAGGTTGTTGGCAGCCTTCAAGCGACCTTGGCGCTCACGGAAGTCCTGGCAGCGGGCGGATCCAATAATGGTGCCACCACGATGGATGATGGAAGAGACCGAGGCCCAGTTGGCTTCCTGGATGCACTCGCCTCCATCAACCATTCCCTGGTAACCCTCGCGGATGAAGTAGACCTTGGCAGAGATTCGAAATTTTTATAAAAATTATGAAAACCAGAAGAGTTATCTTTATAGCGCATGACATCATTAGCACAATTTAACATGATGATTCAGCATACAATGTTAATGAAATTCCCAACAAAATAATTATGATTAATTTTCACATTGCTTAGATTATTATTTGTATAAGACTAAGGAAAAATCATTATTTAAGAACCCATAAAAGTTGACAAAATGACACTTTGTATGAAATGTGTCTTATACATAAAAATGTATTAAATAATTTTACTAAATTAAAACATTGCTAAGGAAAAGTTTAAATTGTATTCTTTTAAATAACCGTCAAGTTAATGGGAACAAAATTAATTCTTATAAAATGTGGTCTCTAAAAATCGAAATCTAAAGCTCCAAAGCAAAGTCTGAAAAATTAATATAAACAATAATGATGCCATGACACCTTTTGATTATTTCGATTAGATTAGTTAAACCGCTTAGGCGCCATTTAAATAGAAAAAGTACAAAGCATACTCATAACCTACATATTAAACTTTTGAATATAGGAAAGCTAGACAATTGCCTTTCGGCGCGTGTCATTAATTTCACTTTTTTTGACCCCCAATAAATTGAATTTGAATTAATAGATTTTAATCAATTTAAATTGGGCACCAATTGACAAATTATTTGCCTATTTTAGAGGGCAAAAAAAGTGCTTAACAGCCTGAATTTCCCTATAACATGTAAGAACTCATTTGAAAAGGAAAATAAACCGAAACGAAACCAAGAGCGACAACAAAAAACGAAACAAATTAGCCGAATTAAATCGCATGTGAAAGTACCGAAAATAAACCCAATGTCAATGTGCATATACACATATATTCTTGAATTTCTTTTCGCACCGATTAGAGATTATCTAACTGGCTTAACAGACCGATTGCCTATGTGGTTCAATGGCAGCTGATAAGCAAATTACCAGGTGTTTTACGTAAAGTTCTGGAGTTCACATGGGGTTGGTGGCGGGTTCTTTGGGGTTTGGGTACACGCTACACGATGCTGCGGGGGCGGAAAGTACTTGACAGAGGTCACCAACTCACCTTGCAGCCCAAGTAGATGGCCATTCGCACGCAGGCTCGCACGGCGGCATTCATGCCCTGGGAATCCCCGCCGCTGGTGAAGACCGCCAATCCTTTGTCCTTCTGCGAGCCGCGGGCCAGGAATCGTTGATTAATCTCGGAATTCATGTTTTCTTTTAACTATATCTGTATCTCGGATATTAAGGGATATCTCACAAAGCACCACACACACTAGGAACAACCAACTGTTATGCACTATGGGTTCGGGAAGGTATGGTTCCCTATTGACCACTTATCAGTATTTCTTTTTAAAATATTTTAACCACGCAGCTGGAGAGCTGGCCTATATCCAAATGGGCTATAAATACTACTACTGCTCCTTTCCGTGGCTTTTCAGTTACTAGCGATATATATTCGGAGGCGGTATTCACAAGTTTCGCTTTTGCTTTTGACGTTTCAAGGTGACCTTCAGGCCAGACGCATACACAACACACACGCACACAGTCACGGGCTTTCCGTGAGTGCGTACTGATGCAATGCAAACTTTGGATGGTTAAAATCCCCTATTTGCTAACCGCAATACGATTTTATCCACTTTTTTTGGTTTAAGATTGAAAATTAGCGGATTCTATCTGTTATGAACGGACTTTTCGCGAGTAGCAACGAGCGGAAAATAGCGTTTAAGCAATTTGTTTACGTTCAGCCCACAGTCGGTCAGCTGTTGATCAGCTGTTAGTCACTGGGCGAGTAAAAGCTTTCGCGAGCTTTCACCGCTGGGAATGGGGGAAATTTTGGAGCTGTTTTCATCGGTGGGTTGGGTGTGCGATGAGGGATATCGATATGGGAGATCTTTGAATTCTAACGGATTTTTGTGGGCTTGAAAGGATTTTTCAAAATATTTAAATAATACATATTGGGTATAATGGTATATTACACGAAATGTCTTTGTAGCTATCTTATAAATCTTTAATTTTTTTTTAAGATAAATAAAATGGATATTAGATCTAAAAAATATATGATTTATGATCGGAGCACTTTAAATTTTAACTGATTTGTTGGGGCTTATCTAAATATTAAAATGCTACTAATTAGGTCTTTAATATATGTATACGTCAAAGAATCTATACATTAAGCTATTATTTTACACAAAATGTCTTTATAAGCTATATTTAATCTTGTTTTGGAGATAAATTAAATAAAATCATAAAACATTTAATTACCTCTTTTTAGATCCTAAAAATATATGTCGCAAAATCTATACTTTAAGATGTTATAATATACGAAAATTCTTTAAAACTGTAGATACCTTTTATCTTCTCTGTGTCAAATAAAAAAAATAGAAGAACTCACATAAGGCTTAATAGGATGTGCACAATCGAGAACATCTTGATATGTTTTCAAACTCTTTCGGAGCTCATCAAGGTTTTTCCTACATTTCTTTTTGGGATCATCCTTCTCTTTCTTTCTAGCAATTTTTTCAGAGAAGTTTTTGGCATTAAGAAATCCACTGTGCAAATTTGTAATAACTGGTATGTGTCGCCCACATGGTTTTGGAAATCTATATTCTTGGTTATTCTCTTTAGCAGGGCCATCGTCCTTTTGATCACCGGAATCACTGTATGACTTTATAAAAAGAAGCTTAACATTTTTTTTGTTCTTTAAGAAAACAACTTCTTTATGGCTGTAAAAGAATAGAGTTTAAGTGTTTCTAAAAATGAAGAAATTACATACGGCTCAGAAAATAGATCGCCCGAACGACTTTGTGTACAACGGTGATCGGTCCTTGGAATGGTCAACTAATGGACGAGAAATCCTTAAAAATCAATCGATTATCCTTGATTTTTTACCTTTTGTCTGATTAGACGGTTTTTGGTGGTGCTCCGTGGAAAAAGAGTTATAGGTTGTGGCCCATGAAAAATACGCCCTTTTGGTATTGTCCCATTAATTTCCAAACAACTTGAAAAACAAGAAACTTGTATATCAGGATATCTTGTTTCAAAGCTGCCACTTACAATGATTTTAATTTAGTTAATACTCGAAATTTAATTGAATGCATGCCAAATTAAATTTTGCTCCTAAATTTTTAACATTTTTATAAGCTTAGCAATTTTTTCTATATATCTTTGGCCTTTTTTTATAATTTTTGACATTTCCCATAAGGGAACTGTGATTCAAAAGTAAACTCCAATAAAAATCGATCTGTTGGTTTTTTTTGTATTATTTATTTAATTTTTTGGTTTTTTTGTTGGTAATTAAGAAACTGTAATTTCAATAAACTTAAATATTCCACTCATACATCAATCTTTGCCTCTGTTATATGCATACAATTTACGCCTACACCCGGTATTTTTTTTTCATCTGCTTGTTAATTTCTCTGTTTCATGAATGTATTGCAGTTTCACAATATTATTATTTTATATGTTCTGGGATTCGACTTATTAGCGTTGCGGCAAAAGTGTTTCATTTATTTAAATATATATTTTTTTTGGTTGTTTTTTATTTATATTCCTCACATTCATAATATAGCGATAAATTCAATTGCGAAAATATACATTTACTTGTATCATACATACATATGTTCTGTATGTTACCGTTTTGTTGGACAATAATATATTTTCTTTCAATACACATGCAAAGTTTTCTTGTATTTAAATGAAAAATTTGAATAGTTTTAGTTCACAATATTTATGTATTTTGATTCGATCTTCATGTAATATTTTTTTGTTTTGTTAATATATCCATTGCTGATTCGCAGGCTGCAATTGTCATATATATTGAAGAAGTCGAAAACACTTTCGAACGATAAAATGAATCGTTGAGAAACAAACGCCAGATTTTAGGAACAATTGATGGCTGTTTCTTAGTTGGGGGAAACGTTTCTCTGGGCCTACACACTTCGAATAGTTGCGCCCAACCAACGAAATTAATTGGAAGATTGTGCAGACACATTGCGCACAATAAAACTCGTGCTTTCGCCATGTTGCACATAAAATAATAAACATGACTTGACTTCCGCTACCGGTTAATTAGACTTCCATTTCGATTTGGAATAATTCATTTGACAGACAGCTGGTTATATGTATGTATTATATGAGTTATGCTTTTCACAATTGTTTATACCAAGAAAAAACAACAAAGAAATTGCAATTGTAGATTTAACCCTTTTGTTTTATGTAAGACATGTATAAAAAATAGCAATGAACAATTATATATTTTTTCTGTACTTTTCCGTTCTCTCCACGTTCCTTTAACAGATATGGTTCCTGATTCATGGGATTTGAACCGATTTCCGCACATGCATTATAAATGCAGCCCTGTCTGTGTGTGTCTGTGTTTGCTTCTGTTTCTGTGTGTGTGGGGGGAGGTTGAAAAACGAAAATCAAATCAATTTCGAATTGAAATAAAACATAAAACGGGGAAACTAGGTTTTTTTTGGTTTTATTTGTTTAGAAAAAGAATTACAAATAATACATAAGTTTTTGTTTTTATTTTTGTTTTTCTCATTTGGTTCGCTTGGTTGCTGTTGCTCTTGCTGTTGTTGCTGTATCTTTTGCATTTGTTTCTGGTTGCCATACGAAAATTAAATAATCAATTTAGACTCTTGCAAAAAACATGTATAATAACCGATTATCTCATTTCATTTCTTGTGTATACAGTTAGGAATATTATTTATTTCTTTGTTTTGTAAGGAGGAAATCCACACGAGGCATCGCCAGGGCGAACAAATTCGGAGCATCCAGAGTTTGGTCGTTTCGATTTTGGGGGGGGGGGGGGAGAAAAACACTCGATTGCGAAATATCTTCTACATTAATTTGATTCAAAAACCGGAAATATCCATCCAAACTCCGAAATACTCCGCATTCACTTGGCCCGCACAGCGATGCTGTATTTTTCTGTATTTCTTAAGCAGTTGCAGTGGCTACATTTGAGTCAGATCGACCGGCATCTCCTCCCATACATTTTGACTATATGTATAAAGGGGGGCCACGAACTACCCGTGAAAATCGGGCGAAACAGCCTCAAATGCCGGCCCATCGGCCCCAAATGAACTGTGAAGCATCCTGCCCTCAATTCGTATGTAAATGTCTCAAATGTTCGCGCTTTCTGCCTTCTGCCTGCCTGCCTGCTGCTCTCTCTCGCCTGGATTATCGTTTCATTTCAAATTGTTTTGCTTTGCTGGTTTTGTTTGCGTTTTTATAATATTTGTTTCTCTTTGTTGTTTCTGGTTTTTGTTTGTTTGTATTACTGAATAATATTTGCATAGTCAAAAAGGAAACATTTGCTTAGTTGTTTGGTTAGTTGTCGCCGCCCTCCTGAGGCTCATCGCCGTCGCCTTGGGTGTCGGACGTCCAGAGGGTCAGGTTGTCCCTCAACAGCTGCATGATGAGTGTCGAGTCCTTGTAGGAGTCCTCGTTGAGTGTGTCCAGCTCGGCTATCGCATCATCGAACGCCTGCATAGGTTGCCAATTAAAAAGGGATTTGTATTAGTGCTTATTCTCAAAGGCTTCGTGTCAAAGGAAATGTTTGGCAAGGCGAATGCAAGTTGGTAGAACAAAAGCATTTTCAAAGTGGCGTTAGGTTCATCATACATTCATAATTGGCTTCACTAAAACAACTTCATCGAACTAAACTTGAAAGCAGAGTGTGTAAATCAAAATAAAAGTAACAAAAGTGTATGTTTTTTGACCTTAACGAAATAAAAAACGAAAAGTGTTCACCAGCAAAGGCCGCATAAAATATTTCACAGGCAAAGTTTTTGGCATTTCTCATGCAGTTCGGGGGAAAAGTGGGAGCATACATGGCGTTTCAGAAAGTTTGGAATTTCAGTAGAGTACAAAAAGTATGTCTGCTAAAAAAAATAGTTGCTAAAGTTAGTTTTCAACATGTTACAGAAGTGGAAAAGTTGGAAGTTTAAACAGTCCAAAAGTTTAACATTTTAATAGTCATTAATTAGGGAAATGTGATAGCGTTTGTCTTAAAATTCTGTCTTTTTTCTAACTCTTGAAACGCCCTGGTGTTAGACTTGGTTAAAGCTCATTTAGTTCATTAGTCGCTGGATTTCTTACTCGGTTTAGTCACAGAACAACACAATAATTTGTATCTTTTCATCGGATGATTAGTATTCGTAAGCGAGTTATTGGGTATACACAGAAGAGACTTGTATAAGTTGAACTGAACCTGTTTAGCTAAGTGACAAGCCCTCGCTGGTGAATTGATAATTTCGTAATAGAAGACGGAAAAGTTGAGTGCAAGACCTAATCTGATTGGATGTGTGGGCTGCATTTTGGTTTTTGCAATATCGAACGCCTCCTGATAGGCTTTTTTCGAGTCCTCAACGACGGCTTAACGATTTACACACGATTCAGTTATGTAAAAAAGTAAGAAACAAATACCAAAATGTTAGGAAAACCATTTGTAAAAAAAGGGAAACGTAAAAGTTCTTAAATATCGATGGAGAGTGATTAGATTTTTGTGTGCCTTTTGCTCGCTTGCCATACATTTCGATTTGACGAGCCAAGTCCTCAGAGTATGTGCTATTAACCTGTTTAGCCAATTGGCAAGCTTTGTCTGGCGAGTTCAAAATCTCATAGTAGAAGACTGAGAAGTTAAGGGCCAGACCCAAACGGATGGGATGTGTTGGCTGCATTTTACCCTTGCTAATGTCAAATGCATCCTGGTAAGCGGTTTGCGAGTCATCGACAACGGCTGTGTTTGCAAGAATATTTGTTTGTTTGGTTTATAAAAGAGTTTGTTATATCGTATAATTTGGGGTGTATCATTGGGATTTGGGTGTTTGTGATTGGGTGCTCCTCTCCAAGATACTTACTGTTGCGTGCGTCTCCTGTGGCAACCTCGGCTAAATACCTGTAATAATCACCCTTCATCTTCAGGTAGAACACCTTGCTCTCGGGATTGCTGGCTTTTGGAATAAGGTATTTGTCCAGAAGTCCCTGCAAGTGAAAGAGAACAAGCATTTCAATTAAATTCCAATCAATTACGCGCCTCGACCGCTACAATTAATCAAATAAGCCCAGTGGCTTATATGGTAAACTGGCTGTTCCGGCTCATTTTCCATTTAAAAATCCATCAAGCACGCGTTGAGTTTAATCCAATATAAAAGCCCCAATCAAAGGAAATCGAATGGTTGGGGAGAAACCCCAAGTTCAACCCTGGCCGTGGTCTATTTTCTGATCCGTGTATGGCAATATAAATTCCATATACACACAAGCCAAACCTTTGTGTGTGGGGAAAATGTGTGGAAAATGTTCATTTTATAAATAGATTTATTGATTGTAACAAATTTTATATTTCACTAGAGCAAGGAAGAAGAGCAGAGAACAGGGCCCACCCTCTGGAAAAGACGCCCGACCGACCGACAGCTAAGCTTGCCAAGGGCGGGGGTCTTTATATACATATACATAATATATATATTTAGGAGGCTGACAGGTTTGCCAGCTCCATCACCGCAAATTGAGATGAACACCCAAGTGAGTTGTGGGTATAAAAAATAATTAGATGGACCAATTACAACCCCATAAATCCGTCAGAAAGAGACTTGCGCAGAATTGTGGACCATCACTTACCAAAACTTCGTAGCAGATTTCCCTCAGCTCCTTCTCCACACGCTCTCTGTACTCACGGGCGAGCTGCTGTTTTCTAGCGGATGCCTCGGTTTTCTGCTCGATGGAGGAGATGACACGCCACGATGACCTGGTTTGGGCATGTTAAACACACACCCGGAGATGGGGGCAGGGGGAGAAGAAAAACATACAGTTTAGCAGGTTAACTCCAATCTACGGCGCGACATCAATCAAGCGGTGATTGATTGATCGACTCACCTGCGGGCACCGACCACATTTTTGTAGGCAACGGAGAGCAGATTTCTTTCCTCATTTGAGAGCTCAACGCCAGTCTCTGTGACGGATTTCATGGCCTGGGCCATGTCATCGTAGCTGTAAAAAGAACACTCAATTAGTAATTAAAAATACATTTAATCTGGCATAGCACAGAAATAGCTTTTCATAAACAAGGCCGTAGAACTTCAGTCTTACTACGAAGTGTTTAAGGAGCTATAAAACAATTATGATATCACGACGTGATATTCGAACAAATTTACAATTGAAAACTCTGTGATATTGCAACAAATATTGTTCTGTCTAAAATATATATTGCTTATTTACTTCAGAACATAAAAACTCTTCATTTTAATTAATTTAAACTATTAAGCAGGCTACTAAAATAATTTAGCAATTCTGCGACATGTTAAGATCATATTTAGAGTACTCCAAACTTACCGTTCTGATTGCTCGGCCAGTTTAGCCTTCTGGACCAGCTCTTCCTTATCGACTGTCGACATTTTGTTTGATTTTTTTTATCGGTTACTTCACAAAACTAATAAAATACGCCACACAGTTCGATATGCCGCTCAAAAGTTGCTAACGATGGCTTTCTGCAATAAATAAAATCGTAAACAAGAGTATTAGTAGTGGGTTACTTTTTAGTGGAGGAGAAATGTAGGTGAGGCCACCTTTAAGCGTTATCTCGGCCAACGGCTCTTGGCAGTTGGCCTTTTACAAAAACACCTGACTGACTAACAGACTTCTGTTGCGGACTACCTGGCTGTTATTTAGCTTGAATTCCACAGGCAGCAGTAGTTACACAACACTGCGAATTTTTTATTGGTCAATAATTTCTGTAAAGTGAGGTACCCATTTAAGGGGTATATTGGGACTATATGAACCTTATAAAAAATGTATATTTTTAAATGCTTTTGTGAAATCCTATTCTATTCTATATTAAAATAGCAATATTTTATAATAAAATCATATATCATGAATACTATAATACAATCAATTCATAAATACTTAGTAGTATGCCGTGTTCAAAGAACTGGATCGTTATTCTTTATACTTGTTAAATCGAATTAAGGGAATTTGTATTGGTAATAGTTATTACTTATGGGTATGCAATTATTCCGATATACCCCAAATGCACTTGCACCAAGTATTCCAGGGTATATCGTACGAATTTAGTTTGTTGTCATGCTTCCGCTTGACGAAAGTGTTGAATTTAAAGCTGCGATGACTCATGGACTCGCAGCAGGTCTTTATTGACTAATCGCTGACGGAATGGCTAATATAAAAAGGAAAAAGCCAGCACAACTGGGGACATGGCCGCACGTGTGACAACTGTGCGCAACTATTTAGAGCCCAGTTTATGGGTTATGGAAGGCCGAAGGTGGAGAGATAGAGATATAGAGAGTATCTGGCAGATAGATGTGAAAAAACACAAGTTCGACAACAGCGATAAAAATAAACCATGAATAAAAAAAAGAGAGAGGGAGAAATGGAGCAAAAGTCGGCTCGCCTTAATGCGTTTTCATATATTTTTGTGTGTGTGCCAAAGATAGATATTTATGTACGTGCATAAAGACTGTCTGTTTGTATTCCCCGCACAGTGACGCACTCAATTAGTTGCCCACTCAGTGAACTTCTATCGATTAGACGTGTTGTAATTATTAGAACACAAAAGACGAAAAGAATAAAACTGAGAAATATGCAACAGTCATTAATCCACTCGCACGTAATCCAATTAGAAATTTTGCGATAGGATCTAAACAAACTTTCAACGTAGGATCAATTTCCGGCTTGGGCTTTTCTTTTTTTTTTTATAGGGACGTGAGGGAAAGAAAATCGATTAATTTCCGCCCAAACGGGAGAAAGCTTGGAAGCCAGCAGTCATCCCAAAGAGGGGTGAAAATCGGTGTGTGGAAATGCACATGGGCGTTGCTGGTATTTTTAGACAACTTGCGCTCTGGACAAAAAACATTTTGTTTGCCCGCCCCGGCGGAAACCTCGAAAACCAGGCAAAAGAATGCCAGCTAATGCAGCCAGCCGATGATTGAAATGGAAAAATCTCGGCACCTAGGCGTCATAGAAGCACCACCACCGACCATTCCGCAAATACACCATTCAATTGGATTTACAGGCCAGCTTGGCTAACGGCGACCACAACATGTGGCCAATAAAAAGATCCAAGAGATAGAGATCGAAATATAAAGAAAAAAATAAGTTTGAAATAAATAAACAAACATCTAATAATTAAAAGTGTGTTAAAAGATACTGAAGTTGAAACCTGTTAAAACTTGTAGATACTTTACTTAAATAGTGAATGCTGCGCAGTTACATAGAAATCATCTGATAGATGTTTTCAACATATGAAAGGCAAATTGTGTTTGTTTTGCGATCGACCTCCAAATTGAAAAAGCATTGACCCTTTGTCAAAACAATAGGCGGCGTGGGGCGTGGCAAGGGGAGGGGAGAGGAGGGTAAAGGGTGGGTGCGGTCTGCCAACGCGTTTTTAGGTCAATTGACATGTTTCGCTGGCTGTTCGGCAAATGCCAAAACATTAAGCCAGGCGTAACGTAAATTAACGTAACACTCCCCTAAATGGGCACAAATATGTTTGTAGTTTTCAGCGGCTAAATCAAAAAGGCCAGTGAAAAAAAAAACTTGTTTCAACCACGCATATTGCTCATCTGCTTGAATGAATAAATTGGTAAACAGGGGGGAAATTTACAGGTGGGAGGAGGTGATTTTGGTGTTATTTAGATACACCCTTTCAAAGGGTAAAATCCATATGGTTAGGCCAATTCCGGGGCTAGAGAACTTTGCAAAATCCATGTCGGTACTTTTGGATACTTTAAACTTTATCTGCGCCGGCCGACACAGCATGCGCAGTAGCTTAAGAACCCCCAGAAATCCTCTCCCCTGAGATGTAGAAATTCCTCTACACTGTAGATACCGCTATACGAATACGAGTACGGCTCTACATGGGGCGAAAAAGTTACTAACTTTTCTGGGGGCTGTGTGCGTGCCTTTCGCTGCGTTTGTGTGTGTGTGTTGGTGCGTTCTGGGTGGTGGTGGTGGTGTGGTGGGGATTGGGTTTGCTGAGATGGTGTTGGTGGGGCCGCCAATCGTGTTTCCAAGTGCGGCGCTACAGAATTATAAAAATAATCGGGAGAAAGGGGGTGTGGGGGTTGGGCGAAGAGAGAGAAAGAGAGAGAGCGGGGAGCCGAAAAGAGAACAGAGAACACCGCAGAGAGAGCGGCCAAAATGTATCTACCACAGGCGGCCGCCAAGTGTGTTGAGTTTGGCCAGCAAACCCACCTAACCGCGTGTCCCCATCCAAGTTGAGATATATATATATATCTATCTTTCTTGCCGTACTGTGTGTACATATAGCTGACTATATATGCGTATATATAGAAGTCGGCTATGTCCGCCGCCTACAACTTAACCGATGAACCGCTGATGATGATGATGATGAGAAATACGAAGCTACAAGCGAATCTCACCGCATCACATACATGCACCAATACTCGGGCAATTCGGGAATGTTCTTTTCTTTCTTTTTTTCTTTTTGCACAAATTCACACTTTTTACTTTTTGCGTAGAATTTTTTTTTTCTTTTTTCAACTTTGGATCGATGCCTGATGGAGGTAATTCGATTTGCCTGCGGGCCGAAGTATAGATGCATGTAAGTGATTACTCATGGGCGGTTTTACACGTGTGTTTCTCCTTTGGATATTTTAGCAATTTTTTCCGTTTTATAATTCCAATCCGCACACTGGCAGGCGCACACACATAGATACAAGGCACTCTGGGCCAGCAAAAATGTTACTTACATTCTCGATTAACTGAAACTGAAACGGCAAACGACAACGAACAACCAACGAACGAATGAGAATGACGGACGGCAAAGGTTGCACACATTCGGCGCGCCGCTGTATCTGTGTTTCGCCTCTCTCTCTTTTGCTCTCTGCCCACACTCACACAGCGGCACATGCGCCGCCAAAGAGAGGGAGCGAGCTTCAGGGTTGCCAACCTGCCCGCGGAAGTAATGTTGCCAGGTGTGCAGGTGATACTTAGAAAACCAAACTTTGAGATACAATTTTTATATATACTAATTAACAGCCTTCTACGAACTTGTAGATAAAAAGCTTGCTCACAAAAATGAGCCAGCTTTTATTATCAAGTCTGCGTAGCTATCAGCTCTTGAAGCAATAGTTTAGAGTTCGTTTCCAACCTGTTGAAACTTTCGTGCGCTTATCTCGCTGCCAGATTACGCTTTTATCTTGACTTTATGGCCTCCGCAAGGAGGAAACTAATCGCGAGATGTATGCCACTGATAAGGGGGTGCGGTAAATTGCCTTAATTCTAATTTGGATTTCATTGAATTCGTGCACTCACACATGGAAACGCGATATCAGCGACACTTATGCTTTTTACGAGTCGTGAGCAAGGGCCGTCAATTATGGGCGTGAAGTTAAGATGGGTATTTCGAACTTAAGTTCTAGGTGGACCTGAAGAAATTGTTAGTTTTTTTATACTTGTAAAATTAGCAATACTAAGACTTTAATTTTTACTTAAGTCAGGAGTAGAATTTAAGAAATTTTGATTATTAGACAGCATTTTCTTAACGTTAAAACTAAAGATGGGAGAACTTTAAAGGAGTTTTTATAAGTTCTAGAAACTGCCATAAATTTATAACAATGCCATTACTAAGCCAAAATATCTTATAGACATAAAAATATTTTCACATAAATAAATATTTTTTGTGATTCCCCAACTCGTGGCTGACGCGACACAAACTTCGCTCACGCGCCCATCTCTACTTTTTACTACAGCTCACAAAGAACAAGACGGAGAAAATTACGTCATCGGCGTCCTATTTGCTTGCGGTAATGAAAAACTGCTACGTCCATTTCCACTCGTAATGGGATTTTCGCAATGCGAATACATCACGCAACGCAATATTGAAGGCCCCGCGGGCAGCTGGCATCCAATTAGGAGGCCATCGAATCGATAAAGTGCGTGGGCGGCGCAGTTATTCGGGGAAAATTTCTATCCGCCGACAATATGGCGGTCGCAAGCCGACACACGACGCACTAGCTGAATTTACTCACTGCGCCGAGGTTTTCAAGCGTTTTTCGACTATCTGCGTGTTCCCTGGGCTCACAGCACTCCAAGTTTAACTTAGTTTTTAACGAGCAATCACTTATTAATTAGTTAATTCACCTCTTACGGCTCGGACCTGAAGGTTCTTCTTCTTCTTCTTAACGCGCAGCTGTGTTGGAAAACGTCGAAACTGGGAGTAGGGATGGGCTTGCCGGAATTTTCCAACCCAACCCGCGCGGTTCGGAATTCCGATACACAAGACCACTATCGATAGTTGATAGCACACACTTCTACCATCTCCAGCAAGCCGCACGTGTTTACGTTGTGTGGGAATTATTTCTTGGTTTTAGCTACGAAAAAGTTTGATTTTTAACACAAACAGACATGCCGCGCTCCAAACGTGATAAGAAAGGTGAGAGTTTGGATATTCAGGTGTAAGATTTTCAAATCTAATGAGTGGTATCTTCTTTTCCCTAGTTTCCCTGACCAAAACCGACCGCAAGGGTCTGGCTTGGAAACAGCGAATTGTGGACGACATTCGCTTTTGTGTGGGCAAATACCCCAATATATTCGTTTTCCAAGTGCAGAATATGAGGAATAGCTTGCTCAAGGATCTGCGACAGGAGTGGAAAAAGAATTCACGCTTTATCTTCGGCAAGAACCGCGTGATGCAGATTGGCTTGGGTCGCACCAAAAGCGAGGAAGTGGAGTCGGATTTGCACAAGGTAATAGCTTGTTAATATATATAAAAATCATATCTGATTTTAATTATATTTATCTGAACTAGCTCTCCAAGCGTTTGACCGGCCAGGTGGGTCTGCTCTTCACGGACAAATCCAAGCAGGAAGTGCTCGATTGGGCCGAAAACTACTGGGCCGTGGAGTATGCCCGCAGTGGCTTTGTGGCCACGGATACGGTCACCCTGCCAGCTGGTCCCCTGGAGGACTTTGCCCACTCCATGGAGCCGCATCTGCGATCACTGGGCCTGCCCACCAAGCTGGAGAAGGGTATTGTAACGCTGTACAGCGACTACACGGTCTGCGAGGAGGGCAAAGTACTGACGCCCGAACAGGCGAGAATCCTCAAGCTGGTGGGCAAACCCATGGCCAAATTCCGCCTGACCATGAAGTGCTCGTGGACCAAAAGCGATGGCTTCCAGCTGCACGTCGAAGATGATGTGAACGATGAGGAGCAGGCAGATAGCGCCATGGAGGAAGAGGCAGAGGCTATGGATGACAAGGAAGACGACGACGACGATGAGGAGGAGGATGATGAATAAATTAGTTTTAGGCGTAGAATTAATTTTTTTATGTATATATCAAGTACAGAAAATATATATACGTAGATTTTTAAAGTACTTTACATATTATCTTACGTTCAACACAGATAATACTTGATTAATGGTAGCTTATTCCTAATAACTAAGTAAACAAAACACTTAAGAAGCATTTCAGATATTGCAGCTAAGACCAAGAAAGGCACCAAACTTCAGGTTGCATCGTCCGATAGGATGTAGAGCACCAAAGGCCGTTCGTTTTCGCTATCCTCCTCCAGAAGATCGCTGTTGCTGAGGGAGATGTCCTGAGAGGCAGCGGACTCCAGCTCCAAGGCATTCGTAGTGGCACTTAGGAAGAGCTCCAGAGGCATGGGCTGCTCGGAAACCTCTTGATTCGATGGGGCTTTGGTCTCCAGTGCCACGTGCTCCTGATCATCCTCCTCCTCCCCGGCGGACAACTCCAAATGTTATTGATCCGTCGAGTTGGGCGGCACTGTGCAACCGGCGGCAATGTGATCCATCACCTGCTGCTTCAGCTGTGCCACATGGTCCTTGAGGTTCTTTACAATGCTACCCAGATCGACGTTTTCGCCCTTGAGGATCTTCACTCGGTCCTCCAGCTTAGAGATGCGCTCCAGCTTGCGCTTGCGACACTTAGAGGCGGCCACACGGTTGCGCTGCCTCTTGCGCTCCAGCTTGATCTTCTCCTGCGTCTCCATGTCGATGGGACTGACGGTGGGCGAACCGGCTGGGTTAATGGGTTCGTCCTTGATCACCGAGAAGCCCTCGGAGAGGTTGGCATAGGTGAAGGTCCCACCGCTGATGCCATTGTTCACAGCCGTCATGGCTGTCGCAGTTGTTGTGGTATTTGGCGTGGGGTTGACGACCGGAAAAGCCTGCGAGTTGGTGTGCAGATTCTGCAGGGCCTCCTCGAAACCCTTGCCGAAGGCCTCCTGCTCCACGGTGACGGGACCTGCCTTGGTGGGGAACACCTTGCCCGGTTGCGGGGTCTGGATGAGATTGTTGGAGAGCAGAATCTTCTCCAGATCGGGTGTGTTCAGGGTTTTGGCCTGCAGATCGGGTGAGTTGATGACGAGCGGTGTGAAAATGCGCTTGTTCTTGGCACCCTTGCCATTCAGGTCCAGGGAACCCGGTCGCTTGTTGGGATTGGGGGTGGATGAGCTGAGGTTGGGCGTCTGGAAGTCCAACGACATGGGGGCACCTTCTTCTCCGACGGGCTCTGTTTTCGGTACGATCTGCACGGCGGTTGCTCCGGCACTGCCTGCGTTCGAGTTACTTAAATTTGCAGCTGCGGAAACGGGGGTTTTCATCTTTGCCTGCCCTGCAATGCGGTGACGTCAAGCGGATTCGTATTAAAACAGAAAAAACAAATTTGATAAAAACTCGTTTCGCGATGAGTCATGCGAATAACTCGCTCTTCTTCTTACTCACCAGAGGGTGGGAACTTTTGAGGTCGCGAAATGTGATAAGAATAATCTGTGTTTGCTCGCCTTTGTTTAAACACTTTTTAATCACCAGTTTTAGCTCACTGGTTTTTTTGGTTGCTTAATTGCGTTTAATTTATTTATAAAAATATTTATTACGCGCAAAGTTTTTGTTTTCAGAGTGGTTGTTAGATAGAGATGGGCAAAATTTGCATACTATTGATATATCGATGGCGGAACATTGATATTTATATATCGATATTGGAGTGTGCATTCGCTAACTGTGTTGATGGGCAGCATTGATTCGTGCACTTTAAAGCCCAGCGGAGACTCAAACCATATTGGGCGCACTACCATTCAAATTCAAATTTTTACCGCCAATTAAATGAAACAACAAATTTTTAAGATTTTGAATATCTTTAATTAAATGTTATGAAAGGTGAGTACAAATAAAGTTTCCACTAGTCCTTCATAGCTTTCTTCACTTTTTCCGGATGCTTTGCAGTAAAAGAAGAGGCAATTTTAGTCCAGGGCGACGGTAAATAGGAGAGGAAATGCGTTTTAGAGTTGGAATGTTATAATATTTCCTCTCAACAGGCACCACAAGCCGCTCAAAAGGATCCATTATGTGGGAAGGACCAGGAAAACATTTATGCTCATGATTTTGTAAGATGCAAACCAAATGAAAACAAAATTCTGACAAAGAATACCCAGCTGTCTTTAAACTAACCCAAAATCCCAGAAAAAAACCATCGATCTTTGGGTTATCCCCGATATATTTATATTCGACATTTATGATAACTGTATAGCAATAAATATTTTCAAATACGGCTTTTTTTGTGTGTTTTGTTTTTCAAACTGTAGCATATACATCAAGTTCAAATATATATATTCGTTTATGTAAATACATTAATAATATTTTGATTTCGCAACCAAACGTCTTGCTGTTGTTCAGATTGGTATAAGTATATGCTTGCCCTAAAAGATTTACACATTTATTAAACTCCTTGTATATTAATAATCACATCTATAGATTTGTTAGAGCTTTAAATATTTGTCTTAGTTATGTCCATTTATTGTAAGCACGTTGAAACACATTTATGTATATGTTCATCTGAAGAGTAGACAAGTAATGCGGGGCGAGAGAGAAGTCTCAGATAGTAAGTTACTCCAACGAGTACTTTTTTTTCCTCGCTGTAGGCTAAAATCGTTATATATTGTGTGTTTGCAGATGTGGTGTGTACGCACATCCAAGTCGAACCGAATTGAAGCATTCTAATTCTATCTCTGACTCTGAAGGACTAGCTGCCAATGTGAGCTCTGCTTTCCATGGAATGTCAAGCGAATTAAGTTACTTAAAAAGCTGCTTTTGGATTAATTACTTGTATATCTTGGTTACGCATATGTATATGTATGTTTCGGTTACGATCACGTTTGTACACTTAAACACCCATAAAATTTGTTTCGAAAAAGTCCACTTCACACTGAACATTTAAAACGATATCAATCGGGCCTCAATCGGGCGTCTACTGCGATGAACTGAATCAGAACTGTGTATATATATATCTATGTATCTCTTTAGGTATCTGGTAAACTCTAGTTGGCTGCTGCCGCCTCGAGGGGCGGACAGGAAAATCCATCAAAATATTATGTCCTATATGTGACGACTATTTAGTTTTGAATCAATTGTTTGATTTTCGCTAGTTCAGCATGGTTTGTATTGATTTTTTTTTATTTTTTTTTTGGGCTCATATTTTTATCTTCTCTCTCGGGGTTGCATTACGGTTTTTTTCAATTTCATTTAAGTTTTTTCGATTTTTGTTTTTCTTTTTAAACGCACACAAAAAGACGTTAGGAAAACGCTGGGCGGCAATCTGGAGTAGACCGCTTAGAGTCCGATCTCCCGCATGGCCCTGTACAAGCAGGGGTTCTTCAAGCACTCCCGAGGACCCAGCTGCCGGCCGGGGGATCCCCGCAGGATCATCAGGATGGAGCGGGCCGCCGACTGGCACTCGTTGCTGTCGCCGCAAATGCCATCCGCCTCCGCCAAATACTGATAGTCGCAGGCCACCTGCGAGGCACCCTGCAAAAGGAATATTTTTTTTTTAGTAATTCTTATTTATAGAATTTGGAGGGCTTACAAAATATTATAGCAACTAAACTTCAACCAGCTGAATTTAGTAGTATACTAGCTTAAGCCAATATTTTTAATTTATAAGGTATATTTTAAGTTTTTAAAATTGATTTCCTATTAATATATTTGATCTAAAGATCTTGCGGTATAAAAATTAAAATTAGGATTTTATATATCCAAAGAATTTATTAGATCACTTTTAATCTTATTTCTCTGAAGAATTCGCGTTTGGATATATGTAAGTACTTCCCTATTATTATGTAACACTCCTAGCAACATTTTAAATATTATCTACTTTCTTTCAATTTAAGAAGAAATGTAGGCTATAAATTAAAAATTAATCTTATTTAATTTGAGCTGAAGAATTCGCGGATAACAAATTTTAAATTTTAAATATCCAAAGATTTTATTTCCCTGAAGAATTCGCGTTTCGATAAAGGTACTCCCCTATTATTTCTTTAACTCCTAACAAATAACAAATTTTAAATTTTAAATATGCAAAGATTTCATTTCTCTGAAGAATTCGCGTTTTGATAAAGGTACTCCCCTATTATTTCTTTTACTCCTAGCAAAATTTTAAATATTATCTAAAGCGTTAATCTTATTTGATTTGAGGTGCAGAATTCGCGGATAAACAATTTTTGATTTTATACATCCTAAGAATTAAGTATAAAACTTTAAATCTTATTTCTCCGAAGAATTCGCGTATAGGGACTCCCCTATTATAATGTAATATTCCCAGACATCCTTAATATTATTTAAAATCTTCTAACTCAAGAACAAATGTTTGTTTTTGGCAAAGAGTACTTACACATAAGTAGCAAATTTGGTGAACCCCGCAGAGTGGCAGCAGCTCCTGGTTGATATCCCCGGAGATGAGATCCACGCCCCGACAGCGCTCCGCCATGGACTCAATGATGGGGCACTGATTAGAGCCCACGATGTAGTTCTTGTTGCCCAGATAGGCGTCGTTTAGGGTCTCGTAGGGAGCACTGCCCAGGCTAAGAGCCTCGTCCATGGTGTTCGGCTGCTCCGGGTAGCGCAGGTAGCCACTTCGCTTCTTCTTCTCCATGTCCTTGGGGCGCTTTGAGTCCCTGGAGAATTGGAAACCATTATATTAATATATTTGAGATATTTTCCTTTACTTACTCCGCCAGTTGCTCGGCCTGCTCCTTCTTCACGGACTTCTTGGTCAACCAGTAGTTAGAATCCAATGCATTCTCCTCCGATTCCGGTTCGATGGTGTTACGCATGAGATGATTTTCGTTGTCCACCGATCTCCTCAGCTTGTCCAGGGCCCTACGCATCTTCTCCAGGCTATAAGCGGTTGCCAAACGGGAAAGGACATGGTCCTTGATCCGACGAATATCATCCTTGCTGTTCAGACCCTCGTGGGCTCCAGTATACTTGATGGTCTCGTCGATGATGAAGTCCTCGATGGACTGCAGCTTCTTGTCCATGCTGTCCAGTTTCTCGTTATCGAAGTCTCGCTTCTTTTTCTCCGCATCGGAACTCTCATCGTCGTCCTCGTCATCGTCATTGGCGCTACTGTCATTTTCGCTGCGTTTCTTCAGGTCCCTGTGATAAATTTGAATTAATTAATAGTAACAATTTGCAACTGTTTTAAAAATGTAAGTCTATACACAGATAAAAAAATTGATACCAAAAAAAAATTAAAATACATATGCATTTGGAATTGAAAATGTCCTATGAAATACACTTACAAGTATATAGTAAAAGTAAATATCGTTCTATAGATTTTAAATTTGCTATTAAATATTCAATTCTAAACATATTAAATTACATGATTTAATTTGAAAATATTTAAAACAAAGGTAGAAGTTATTAAATACCTACTATTTATTTGAAGTATTTTTTAATTAAATGAACAAAAATAAGCATATTTAATATAAATAGGAACTAGAAGGGATAAAAACCAAGGGGTAAATATTTAAATTGACCATGAACTTAAGGAATTTGTTCAGTGTATATGCAGTACTCACTCCTTCTTCTGCACCGACTTCTTTTTGCGATCCAATCCAAAGTACTGCGACCAATCGATGGACTTCTTGGCCCGGAGCATTAGGTGGCCCACAGTGGGGGCATGAAGGCGCTTGGAGCCATCATTACCGCCGGATAAAGAGGCAGCAGCCCGTTTCTTCTTGCGCCTTCGCTCCTCCGCCTCCTCCGCTTCCACATCACCCTCGCCATCCTCCTCGTCGAACTCGTCGTGGTCATCCTCATCGGAACTCTCCTCACCTTCCTCGTCGTGCTCATCTGCCTCCGGATCCTCGACATTCTCACCATGTGCGTGATCACTGCGTTTCCGGTGGCGATATTCGGGTGACATTCCAGGCACATGACCACCATGATGACCGGCATGTCCACCATGCTGAACCATTTCACCAGCGCCCGTGGGAGCAGATGTGGTTGCCTCCTTGGGCGTGACATTCACCCGCTGGAAGTTGATCTCCAGTCGCATGTCGCCCACAGCCGTAGCCGTGGCCGTGGCTGGCGGGGATTCGGGTAAATTAGTGGTCACCTTTGGCTGCTCATCCGCCGATCGCTTGCGTTTCTCCTCGGGATGCGATTGGGTTTCACCTGGCTTGCCAAACAGCTCGCTCAGCTCCTGGGCCACTCGCTCATCGGTTCTGCCCAGCGGGGCCTCCGGATTGGCATTGGTGGTGCTCCTCTTGGCCACCGGGAAACGCTTCCTCTTGTCGCCATTGTAGGGCAGCCATGGGAGAACCGGATAGGATCGCTTCTTCTGCATCAACAGGTAGTACGGGGGCACTCGCATTCGCTTCTTCTGCTCGAACAGCTCGGCATCTTGGGGCTCTGGCTCCTGCTGGTTCTTGGCCTGGTCCAGGTGGTGCCACCACTGACGCACTGCATCCCGATCCCTGGCCTCCTCGATCTCGCGCAGAAACTGCTCCGTCAGCTCATTGTGCGCGGGCTCTGCGTTCAATGGCTGGTTCTCGCGCTCCCGGAAGGCCGAGGGTACGGGTCCATCTGGAAGAGATTGTGTGGGAAGGTATATCAAAGGTTAGGCAATTGTTTTTACTAATTTACAGAATTTTTAACCAGAATTTAGGCTTGCAAAATTCATCGGTTTTGATTAAGTTGTTTTTTTAAGCTTCTTTATAGCTAAAGATAGTAAGGATAGCATTTTGTATATAATATATTATTATGTCATTATTATATTATTTTATTTAGCTTGTAGGTAATATATATAAAGCCATATTTATTCAAAATGTATTATCAACTCAAACGAATATATTAAATGTACTTAAGTATACTTTTGTGAACAAATAAAAAAAATATTTAATTTAAAGCAATAATATTTTGTTAATTACTTAGTAGATATTTCTTAAAAAGTATTATTAACTCAAAAGAATATATCAAATTAGATAAAGTACATTTTTCCTTTTCAAATGCAGTGGAGAAACAAAAAGAAAATTCGATTTAGAAAATTAATTTGAAAATGGTTGCACATAAAAACAAACCCCTGCTTTGTATAACATTTATCCCATCTTAGCTTCAATGAAATACGTTTTCCATTATACTAAGATTTTAAACATGATAAATATCTTGATTTTCGACCATTAGTTCGCCCAATCAATGAGCAATGACTTAACTTTGACCTTGGCAAAACCAGAAAGCCTGTCGATAAATCTTGGCCAAGGGTTTGTGTTTGTGTGGAGGACATGCATCAAGTTGTTGGTTGGGCCGGCCATTAAATCAAATGACAGGAAGACAGGCAGGATCTGTCGGCTCTGAGCGGCTTCCAGCTGATTGCATTCATCATCGGGACTCTGGAGCGGACCCTCTGCCATCTTCCCACTCACCACTCACAAGTTAATCGGAGCTAAGTGGTTTTAGCCAGCCCATTGTTGGCCTTATCCACTCCATGCTCCCGCCATTACCATTTGAGCCTCGAGTGGACACATGCTCGCATGGTTAGCTGTCCACAGTTTGGGTCAGGATAATAGCACTTAAGGACTGGGACCCATAAATTATTTTCGGCAATTCGCATTCAAAAGTAGCCACTCTAAGAAGGTGCTAAAACTTTCTATTAGTGCGGCTCTCAATCAAGCTTTTCGTAAAATATTAGGGCTCATTCCCTTAAGAGCATTGCAATTTATTCAGGGCATTCAAATAAAGTAAACATAATGATAGAAACATTTGAAAGCAGAATAAAGTAGAAACAATAATATACACACGAAAATAATAATTTATGATCATTTCAAAGTTACATTTTCTAATTTGATTTTAAAAATTATAATACTTTACTAATACTTTACTAATATTTTTTATAAATATATCTTTTAAGTGCAAAGTAAGTTTCTAAACTGTTTTTACATTTTACATTTAACTGATTTAAATTAAATGGGAATGGCTTATTATATTTATTTTAACTTTCAACTTTCAGGGAGTTTTAAAAAATAAATGTTGTATATATTTCTATATCCTGATGTGATGATTGAACTTTGACGAACCTACTTTTACTACAATTAGTCCAATTAAACCGATTGATCATAGGTATTGTAAAGTAGGGAGTTTTAAAAAATAGATCTTGTATACATATGTATCTACATATATCCTGAGGTGATGATTGAACTTTAACGAACCTACTTTTACTACTTCTAGTCCAATTGAACCGATTAAACTTATGTATCGTAAAGTAGGGAGTTTTAAAAAATAAAACTTGTAAATGTATCTACATATATCCTGAGGTGGTGATTGAACCTTGACGAATCTACTTTTACTACTTCTATTCCAATTAAATCGATTAAACTTAGGTATCGCAAGGTAAGCAATCGAAATAATAAAATGAAATATAATACCATAGTTATATAATACAAAAAGTAGTGATTAAGGTGCTGTGCTATTTGAAGGACCGTCATAGTGGGTATCCATTTCATGGTGCGTGCTTCTGAGTGCCGTAGTTCTTACTTACCGAACTGCTCGTCACGTTCCCGAAAAGAGGAGAAGCGCTTTCTCTTCTCCTCGGCCAGCTGGAGATTACTGGGCCCCAAATCGCCGTTGTCCTCGAATCCTAGTCCCAATCCCAGACCCAGGCCCAATCCCATGTTGCGATCCTGACCGTAGTTGTCCTCGTCGCGTTCTAAGTACTTGCCAAGTGCCTTATTAACTCGATGGCGATTCCGATTCCTATTCTTGCCAAATAAATCGCCATCTGTGCGGGGAGTGGGGGAGGTGGTATTGGTGTGGCCAAAATAGAAAGGAAAAGGAAAAGTAACATCGGTACATGTGACTGTGAGGGGGAAAATCCGGAAAATCTGTGCTTAGGGTTTCGGCTATCCAAGGCACGTGCACTCCTCATGCGGGTTTCCTATTTTTTTTTTCTCCTGCCTTCTCCATCTGCCCGCGATGGATATCACTTTCAGATTTCTGCCACGACCTGCGTTTATGTAACCTATATATACAAGCGGTCGACAGACCATCCTAAGCCACAGGCACATAAATCTAATAATAATATTATATCAACAAAATATTATATCTCAAAATTGGCAAGTAGATACAAAAATGCATCACTGAACACGAAAACGTCAGTGGTTTAAGATTAAAAGGCTTGTGTGTTATGTTTTCCTAAGCGGAAGATGATCTTTAATAAAAATAAACAAAACTTAAGATAAGTTTACCATTATATATGCACTAAAAAATACCTTTGTGAATTATACCACATATTTTTAAAGAATTTCTGGTTTTTGGGCACACTATAATTGAAATTTATATTACCACAGCTTCAAGCCTTTATCTAGATTGATTTACATTCACATTGCTCGCTACAAACAATAAAAGGATATAAATAACCTATAAATAATCAATTATCCAGCTACATAGTTCTTCGTTCAACAAAATCAGGGTAATTAATCAACAAATACAGGGTATGCTTTAAATATTGACAAACTACTACAAAGTAAGAGCGTTTAAAAGGTCCCTCCCTGCGTTGCCTTGAAGGTTAATCAAAGTTCAAATTTCTTGGGGGAATTGCTTGATTAACTTACGCCAGCTAACGTGTGCGGAAAGGTGAAGGTCTTGGCTTTTCCCCAAGGGAATTCAATTTCCCGCCAGATATTCCCACGCCAGCCCACCCCATCTCACTCACCCTCGTCCCAGTCATCCAAAGTTGGCGGCGGTGGGGCATTTAGTGGGTACTTGGCCGCTTCCCGCCGATGCAGTTCATCCACTGCCGCCTGCAGCGAAAAGGCGGCGGTGCGCTGCGGAACCGCTTGGATGCACTGCACCACCGCCAGGAGCACCACCACAAATCGGATGGCCATTGCCTCGCTAGCTGCTGCCTCCTCACTCTCGCTCGGTCACTAGGGCTCTAGTTCTAAATCTGCAAGTATGGATACAAAGTAATATGATATAATAATTATTATTAGCAAATTAAATACCATATAAAAACATAATGCTGTTATAATAATGAAGATAATACTTGTACATAAATAATTGACCTATATCCTGTGGCATCATATGGTCTTAAAATATTTATTTGATATTAATTTTAGTTTTCCATAATAATTTATGTAAATTTTGATATTTTTAATTTTTGCTTTTAATACTTCCAACATAAATGATCATAATAATGATCATGATAATAATTGAAGATAAATAATTGACCTATATGCTGTGGCATCATATGGTCATAAAAAATGTATTTGGTTTTTATTTTAGTTATCATAATAAGCTTATCATAATAAGCTATCATAATAAGCTAATAAGTTATCATAATAAGCTTTGAATACTTATAACATAATTGATCAAAACATTTATACAAAGATAATAATTGAAAGTTAATAATTGACCTAAGATATATGCTCTTAAATATGGACTTAAAGTATGTTGCTATATTTATTTTAGTTTTCATAATAAGGTATGTAAGTGTATTTATATTGCTTGATTTCTCTGGAGTATAATTATAACTATATACAAATTATCCATAAATCCATATGTTGGTTAAAACTGATCTTCTTTTTGGTCCCCAGAGCTTTTTTATTAACCGAATGTTAATGCAAAAGTAGGTTTTTAACTTAAGATAAGTAACTAAACAAGTCTTACATTAACACTTTAATTTTTCATTATGATAATAATTATAATAATTAAAGCAATAATACTTTACTTTACTCTTTAAGAAATAATACTTGAGTACTATAATAATAATAATGTAATAATTTTTCTACTTTTGATATAATTATTTATCATTTTCAAGAGATTGAGAATGTTATTACTTAATACAAAAAGCATTATGGCTTTAGAAAAAACTCCCTTGAATGGTGAAACTTTTTCCATCGATTAATATAAATGGGAAAAGCTGTGTTAGAGAAAAACCAGTTAAACGGTGGAAAAAAAAGCATTGAAAGGGATTTTAATGCCCGACACGTTTCCGACAGGTGCGTAAAAACTTTTAATTACATTTGCACTTTAAAGAAAGGTCCTTTCTCTGCACGTATGTGTGTGTGGGTGGAGCTTGTGCTGGTATTTGTGAGTGTGTATCAGGTGTCATCTTTTCGCGGCCACTTGATGGCGTGTGAAATTCCATATTTCCCCGCTTAATTATGCAAACGAGCAGCAGGTACCCCAAATACCCGACTATATAGTATCCTGCCGAAGGTATTTGAGTAATCTGCCCATCTCACGGTGACTGACTAATGAAGCAAATCCCTCAGCATCATGCATATAGAAAGGACAACCAGGGCATATAAAATAAATCAATAAAATTCCAATGTGCCTGCAAATATCCAGCATTGTTGGCAAATTAGAGGGGGAACCTTTGGCATTCTTGGTCGCTGACAAAAGCCAGGCTGACAATTATGGGAAAGTTGAATTGCTGCTCGGATGCCAACTGCCATTGAAATGCTCATCCCGTCTTTCTCCGCTTTCTCTACGCTTTCTCTCCACTTTTCTGCGATTTTTTCTCGGTTTTATGGTGGCGCACATAAGTATGCTACGCATTTCTGAGAACAGAATGTATGTGGGACTTGGAAGGAAAATATATGGTAATCACATAGTGCCTCCCACCACTCGGCTCCATAGTTCTTCTCACTTATCTCGTACCTGTGGCCACGCTTGCTTTTCATTTCTCCCTTCCATTAAATGTCAAGGCAGCCGCAGCCGTCGCTTTTCATTCGCTTTTCTTTGGCTTTTTCCAGCGCTTTTCTATGGCCACTCCCGTCCTGGTGGAGAACCCTATTTGCGTCTCGCCCCCAGCTGTTCTGTGGGTTCGGTGCTGGCCCCCTCATTGTATTACTGCTGCTTGACTGGCTTTTGTCTAAGGCAACCAGTCCCCTAGTTGTTGATGTTTTTGTGTCTGTGCCTCCGCTCTAATCCAGATTAAACGCAGCTGCATAGAGCAGATTTCATTTCCCTTCAATTGCAATGGGGTTTGCTTTCAAGACACTCGCCTGTTGCTCGGGGTGATGCAGCTGCAGACCCTCTGAACTTGCGGAGCACTTAAGTTGCTCAGAGGATTTCGTTTTAGCTACTCTGTATCACATCGTATGAATCGGAAAATTAAAACTCATTCTTCTATGGTTCAGAATGCTTAAAGTCTCTCAACTTAACTCAAATTTGAAAAGTGGTTATGTTATAGAATCAAGTTAAATGATTTACATATCTTAAAGTATTATTTTCATAAAGCTTTAATAAAATTCCTATATAAATCTATGCTTTTTCAACACTTAATATTTATTTTTGTTGAATTCCCTTTTTTAATAAATTGATTGTTTTTGAAAATCTTATGTAGCATTATAAAAAAAAGGTTCATAATAATATAAAAATCGGAAGCTAAATATTATTAGAACTATCTACTAACGAAACAGTTTTAGTGGCCAGCAGGGCGTATGATTAATATAAATACATATGTGCTGTTAAACCCACAATGCAATTTTAAATTGAAAAAATGATTAAATATAAAATAGTTTCATCTGCAAAAACAATATTTAAAATAATAAATATTAAGTGGCAAGCCGCTAATATGAACCATTTTCTCGAAAACCCACAAAAAAATATAATATATGCTCTAAATAATATATTAATCACTGTAAAATAACAATAATAAATGATTGCCCTATCATTTAGATATATCTTAATGCTATATCTCTATAATCCCCCTTTTGTTAGCTTATGATTTTAACTATAAAATAGCATTAGATAATAATAATTTTTAAATATATGGAACACATACTCTCCAAAAATTATAAGAACAAACAAATTTCAAAATGAATAAATAAGATTTAGTTGTGCAGTCAATTAAGTTATTAAGAACAACTATTCTGCAAGGTTCGGCGTTTCAAATCTGTATTCAGGACGCATGAATTATATAAAGCCATTGCTTTTCAACCCGTACATTAAGTTCCGGGAAATAAAGACTTCAAGAAATGCGGGCTAGCATGGGAATCAGAGCATCCAGAGCCTCACGGGGCGTATGATTAATATTGAGTGATGCCTGTGTCTTCTCGGGTTTCCCTACATCAAACGGAGTCAGTGCTAATAATTCATCGAGTTTCAGTGGAAGAGCATCTCCTCCCCGGCAATCTGATTTCCAGACCGAACAAATGCGACCCAGCAGGGCATTTAAATTAGCGCCCTAATTGAATTTGTCGCAGCAACCATGGATACTACCATTCTATATGTATATACGTATTATATGCCAGATCCTTTCTGTGAAAATTGGGACAAATTGAATCGGGCTTTTGGCCGGCGGACTAAGTGAATGCATTCTGTCGGCAGAGGAAGAGTCTAATTAGGGGGGCCGGAAAAAGCTTTCAGGCTTTAAATATTTAAAGCCAACAAAGGCGATGTCCTGTCCTCGGGGAGGCTAGCAACTTGTTAGCCAAGTTTTTTGCCAGCATGTGTGTATGTATCATTTATTCAGGCAACTGCCCGAGGTATTTTGTCAACAGGCCAACAAACAATTCCGCAGTTCCATTGTCCAATTAGCGAATTCCAGAGAGTTGCAAATAATAAATTATACGCAATTGTTTTGCCTCTGGTTGTTGCTCCCACGCATAAAAAATATATATATACGTATGCACACGCCCACCAGCAGCGAAATCAATGGAAATGGAAAATCCTCTGCAACATTTGCGTAATTTTCCTGCCCTCCGCACACAGAACACTGCCCGAAAAAGTTGCACTTTTCTCAACTCACTTGTATTGCTTTTATTATATTGTTTGCTTGTTTCGCGTCGTTCGAGTGCAGTTTTCCGTGCGAATTTTCAACTTTTCTGCCAGACACTTTTCACAACATGGCGTCACGCCTACGCCAGAACCACAAAGGAAGCGCTCGTCGCTGTTAGCCAGTAGCCACTGTACCTGTATCACCTCTGTGCTCACCCAAGGCGGAACCAAGAGTGTCGGCCAGTCTCTGGAGCTTCCATGTTTTATACAGGACCCGCGAGGACCGACAGGACACGAAGCTCTTCGGGAGCCTCGTCCTCGTGTGTGGGAGTTGGAAACGGGGAAAAAGGGGGGAAGGCAGGAGGGAGGCACGGAGAGAAAGCTTTCAGCTGCAGCCAAGCTTCGGCGAAAGACAAATTCAATACTATCAAATAGTGAACATTCATATCTCAACAAATTCTATAAATAATACTATTATAGAATTTGAAAGTATCGAAAAAATATGGAAAAAACATATGACATTATCTTAAAGAGTCCTGACTGTATTATATTTATATGTATTTCCGTTACTCATAGAGTAAAAAGGTATATTAGACTCGTCGGAAAGTATGTAACCGGTAGAAGAAGGCGTTTCCGACCCTATAAAAATATTATTTTCTATAATCTTGATCAGGACAGATTTTGGAAACCATAAAAACTATAAAATTGTGATTTGGCATGCAGATTCTTGAGGTTCTTGCGTAGCGCATGACACTAAAACCTGTCTACATTGCCTGCTTACATTTTTGAAGACTTTGATAAAGTATAAATGATATTATGTTTTGATTATAAATATCTATATACATGCCAAATGGTTTGAATCGGAGCAACCATTAAAAAGTTAAAACCAAATAAAGAAATCAACGCTAGGTGGCGCAGTGGTGTGGTGTGAAATCTTGGGAACAGTCGCTTTTCTGCTTGCATATCTCCATCTCCCTCGCACTCAGTCTAGCTGAGTAACGGGTATCTGATAGTCGAGGCCATCGACTACAGGTTTCTCCCTTGTTTTGTAATCAATCATTACCAATGATGATATACCTTTTATTTAGTTTTCAAAAACAAACTACTAAATACGCACAACACATTTATTGTTTTAACCAGAAATGGGAAAAGCCACTCAGTTCATTGTGGGCTTAATCGGCGCCATGGGCGCCTTTTGCCTGGGCGCAGTTATCGGATGGTCGGGACCCGTGGAGACTGAAGTCAAGTACTTGGGGGCCTACGACTTTTACCCGGACACAACGGAATGGGGACTGGTGGGATCCCTGATGACCCTGGGAGCCGCCTTTTCCTGCATTCCGGTGGGCGTGCTCATCGGAAAAATCGGGAGGAAGACGACGATGCTGAGCCTGCTGCCACCGTTCTTCATCGGCTGGCTGCTGATCATTCTGGCGGTGCACATATCCATGCTGCTGATCGGACGCTTCGTGGTGGGATTCTGCGGCGGAGGCTTCTGTGTGGCGGGTCCCATGTACACCACCGAAATAGCCGAGATCCAGTATCGCGGCATCATGGGCTGTTTCTTTCAGCTGTTGATCGTTAATGGCGTTCTGTATGCCTTCATCGTGGGTGCCTTTGCGAACACCCTTTACTTCAGCATTGCCTGTGCCATTTGGCCCATTATCTATTTCCTTATGTTTATGTGGATGCCGGAATCGCCTGTTTATCTGGCCCAAAAGGGCAAGACGGAGAAGGCGGAGAAATCACTGCGATTCCTTCGGGGCAAGGATGCGGATGTGAGCGGCGAGCTGAAGGACATGTCCGCCGAGGGCCAAAAGGAGGCGACCAGTACGGGGAAATTGCTCTGCCGAAAGGTCACGCTCAAGGGCCTCTTCCTCTCCATTTTTCTGATGATCTTCCAGCAGATGACCGGCATCAATGCGATCATTTTCTATAGTACATTTATTTTCCAGACAGCGGGATCCACACTGGAACCTCGATTCTCTACGATTATAGTCGGCGTGGTGATGGTGGTCTCCACCGTGATCTCGATCGTACTGATCGAAAGACTGGGTCGCAAGTTATTGCTGCTCATTTCTTCTGCCATGATGGGTGTTAGCACCCTTATAATGGCCCTTTACTTTGGCCTGCTGATGACGTCTGGAGTCGGCTGGTTGGCCCTAATGGCCGTCTGCACTTTCATCATCGGCTTCTCGATGGGATTCGGACCCATTCCCTGGGTGATGATGGCCGAGCTTTTCGCGGAGGATGTTAAAGCACTGGCAGGATCGATAGCCGGAACTACAAATTGGCTGTGTGCTTTCATCGTTACCCTGCTGTTTCCGGTTTTGAATCTCCATATCGGAGCTGCCGCCTGTTTTGGAATATTCTGTGGCTTTGCGGTGGCCGCCTTTTTGTTTGTGCTCTTCCTGATTCCCGAGACGAGGGGCAAGACCCTCAATGAGATCCAGGCCAAGTTGGGCGAGAAGAAGGAGTCTTGAAACCCAGAAACTAACCACTCGGACCTTACTCAAAATGTTTCAAGAAACATATCTAAGATCAATACTCTTGCCAAAATCTACTTTAAGTACGTGTTATATTCAAGATTCCTATAGACTGCTATAGAAAATCAGTAGTACATTTTTCGGTCTCTTTGGAGATATATATATATATGAACTATAATAAATTATATGTACATATTTAAGGGGCGAGGAGTTCCGGTGATTTATATTTTGATATTTTTTAAGGTAAGTCCAAAGAAATCCGATAAAAATATCAGTAAAATAAATAAATCTGAATTTTTTACACGTTGGGTATCCTTTTTAAAGAGTTCGCTGTTTTCATTGTCTTATCGAACCAAAGAAAAGGAATTCTTCAGGAAAGGATGTCCAAAAACCCAGCGATTTGAAATTATTTATTTTAGATCCAAATTCTTTCTTATTTCTATAACCCATATTTCTTATAACCCAAATTCACCAAATTTAATATATTGTACAAGCTGCGTAATAGAAAGAAAGAATAATATTTCGAATCACAGCGTTGATCGAAACATTCTGTCAATTCAAGCAGAGTTCTATCACAAAAATGTATCAGCCCCTTACGTTTCTTAATTCTTATGTTAAAAGCTTAATTCAACATCCAGTTTTCAGTGATAATTTAATGATATGAAATATTCTTAATCAAATCATAATTAGTTTTAGCATTAATCAAATTATGGTTTTCTACAAAGAATTTGTAACCAGTCTACAATTGCGGGAAACGAAGGTTTAAAAAAATACCAACAATCAACTAAAAATATCTTTGGCATATGACTTAGTTGATCAAAACATATTTCTAGTATTGACATATAACATTCTTATAAATATATTTAGTTGTCACCTGTTGACTGCCATGGTGACTGTACACATAATTTGTTGACTTACCATTCCGGACAACCCAGTTCTTGCAGATCGGCCAGCCAGGACGATACTTGCGATACGGAGTAAAAGTCAACCCGCACTGCACCGAAACCAGAAAAGAACTGTAAATTATCTGGCTGTGCAACCAAAAATAAATGCACCTCGATGCGGATGAAATCCGAGGGGTAAAAAGGGAATAGCCAGGTAAATAGGCGAAAGCTTCCCGGCCGACCGACTGGCATTTCCCCATCGATTTCGGGTCCGGGTTCGATTTCCCGGCCAGTGCGCATGGCCAGGAACATGTGACGAGCTGCAGCTGGGGATTATGTACACACGTTCTGTACGTACGTTCTGGCCAGGCCGAGAGCACATACCGATTCCGGGAACGAACTGTTGCTCCCCATAACCAGGAGCCCAGTCATTTACCAGCCCATTCCCAGCCACCTGTTACTCCGCCCGCTCGCCAATCGGCCTGCATTTGCCATACAATTATTTCCGGCGCTGGCAATCGACATTCGCCTCTGGGGTGGACGTTACTGGAAAATAATCCCACTTGAATTGCATTTACTAACAAAATAACGATGCCTGGAGCACTCGAAAAATGTTTATGTGCGTGGAGTAATGAGGAGAACCACTCCAAATCATAAAGTATGTGATACTTTGATTTATTAGCTATTATAAGCCGCGGTGAGAAGATCCTATTATTACAATAAAATGATTTAAATGGGATTTAACTTATGAAATTTAATGCGATTTCCACTTATAATTTAAATGTATAATAGACCCATTTTTAAGGGATGCACTTGAATTTAATAAGTTTTCTTTTCTTTATTAAATATAATTGGGTCAAAGTACTATTGTTATTAAATAAAATATATTTTTTAAACCTACCTTACTTAAAAGGAATTTATCAATACAAGTCTTAGTTGCTGTGTCAATTATTTTAACACACAATATCTATTTGATAATTGATAATTGATTATTAGAGCAATCAAGCTTATCACAACAACAGCATAATATTTTCATGTGCATGCTATGTGTATGCGTGATTTATGTATAAACTGATGACTGTACTTTTGGACCCTGGTAATCTCCGTCATTCGTTCCCCTCCTCGAAGGTCCAATTGTCGGAGTTCCGGGAACCGGGTGGCCTGGTTCTCCAGGTGCCCGAAAAGGAAAGGGGGAAATCCGGAGCGCGATGCTTTCCTGTGGTTACCATGACAATGATGCAGATGCTGCCCGGGACAGGAGCTCCCGCTCCGGATATTATCCAGCTGCAATGCTTCTCCCCGGCCCTTTGACGAACCTCCTATTACGATTTTTAATAAAGAACACCACATGCTGGAATTTCATTTGGGACCAGGCAAACAAGCAATGGAATCAAAACTATACGGCTGAATGCAGTATATTAAACAAATATCTAAGTAAAAATAAAAATATTTCAGATTGTAAATCCCCAACTTTTCATCGTATTTTAATATGAACCAACGTTTTAGAGACATTTTTCTTAAGTTAAACTATATTTTTTATTCACTTTTTCAGCGTACAGTTAAAGTCGAAGGAGTATATACAAAATAAATATGAAATATGATTCAGATTGAGATTAGGTTATGAGTGACTAAGACTAGGGACTACGAACTAATGGATCCACGCTGGCGATGAATCGCATTCACGAGCAGTCGCGGGGACTACTAAAGCTTAAGCTGTTACTATCTGTTTTGACCACGGATAATCTCACATTACACATTACACCTTGAAGATGCCAAAGTAGCTTCGGTTATTCGACTCCCGCAGAACGGCATTGCGATCGTTGTGGATGTCCTTCAGGTGGATCCGCTCATTCCTCTCCAGGTGGATCAACCCGCTGGTGTGACAGGTGTGCACCTTGTTGGGCATATTCGTGGGCACCGTGTTCAGGCACTGCAGGAAGGGAGTGTCTCCTTGGAAGACGATGAAGCCGTTCTGGTCGTGCGAATTGTTATAGCATATCTGGGCGTATACGTAATATAGGCCTGGATTCATCACCGTCAAGACGCCATCGCGCGTTTGAAAGTGTCCCTGATAAGAGTTATTCTCGTTATCATTTCCGATATACATGTCTCCATGATAGCCTGTCGAATTTTAAAAGGGAAATTTATTAAAGTGGACAACTAAGCCTTGTCAGATAAAGAATCCTACCCGAACTTCCTTGGTGTCGTCTTCTGCTGCTCAGGTGAAAATGGGCGGCTGGCTTCGAGTCCTGGGATCTGGCTGAAATTAGAGATTCACCTGGAAATTAACAGAGGTGCGAATTGAGATTTGGTTTTCGGTTTTTGCCAATTGTATTTCGGTTTTCTGGACTACACACCTTTTCGGACCAACAGGTGACGATGACGGGAATGCATTCTGCGACGATGATGAAGGGTAGTTGAGCTGTAGATGAAAGATAAGTTTTAATAGGTACTAGGGTAGTTAAATATTAACCTTATTTTACCCTAATCTTATTAATAATTTATTGGTTATTGTTTGAAATGTAGGATTTTTTTATAATGGCTATAAGAAATTATTCGACAAAATATTTTTTAGTTATTATTTTATTAAAATGAACCTTATTTAGCTAAGTAAAAATTAAATTTGCTAATGTTAAATTTGTTAATAAACTTAATTTTTATAAGGCAATTAAATGTTTTGTCTTTAAACTACATTTTTATTACAAATAGACTAACTTCAGATTTTTCCTTTCATTGAAAAGCAAGAAATTTAATTAATTTCTTGTGGTGAAATGTGGTATTTGTATTAAATGCCTATAATTTTATTTGTTTTATATTTTTACGGCTTTTATTTTGACTGTCGCTTAATTTTCAAATAACTTTTTTCTCACCTCTCCTTGGAAGCAGCTTCACTGGATGACTTTTCCTGCAGCTCCGTGTGGTTTCCCTGAATATTCTGCTGCTCATTGCTAGCATCGGCAATCGAGCGAGATTTTCTGTGGTGGGGGAAAATCAAATATTATTTTAAGACCAATTAAAATCCCTGAAAAGTTCCGCCATGCTCACCTCTCGATCTTCTTTTTGTGTGCATTATAGTTGGTAAAGTCATCGAAAACATTGTCATCATTGGAGGCGGATGAGGAACTATCAGTTTCGCCGGCAGTCTCCGCTGTGGTCTTCGAAGTGGGCGTGGTCTCAGAGTGTGTATAGTCGTAGTCGTCATAACTTGAGACGCCATCATCTACAGAGCTATAGCTATCGTCGTCGTCCTCCTCCCCAACTGCCATGGGATCCAGGCCATCATCATCATCCTCATCGTCCTCGTCCGTGAGGCCATCCACCTTTTTCGGATAGTCGATGAGCGCATTTTCGTACTGCAAGGAAGAGATGGGGTCAGCATTTTGGGTCAAAACACTTGGCCAAGTACGTGACTGCAGCTGGCACAGTCCTGGCACATATCTCACATTCATTTGGGACGTTCATTTTTAGACACACGCCCGCAGCAAAAGCTGTTTCGTCATCATCCTAATTGATGGCGCCTTCCTCAGAAACATAATATATATATGTACATATATATTTAAAAGCGAAAAAACAACTCTCAAGAGAATTGCCTATACAGATGCCCAGCCATCAAAATATAAATAAATCTTAAAATCTTGAAACGATCTCTGGCCATTAGGCCATTTGATGAGATCCGATCAATCGTCACATAAAACCGAAGGCAATCGCTCGCCTTGAACGACTATATTTACGGATAGTCTCTTCTAGTTTTCCTGAATTATTGGGGCTTTTGCCTTTTGTCACTTGAGGATTTGTATCTCATAAATTACGCGGACCGGCTGGCGCCTTATCCATGCCAAATGTATATCATACTTTAATTAAGTGTTTCTCTGGGAAAAGAGACATTATAAAAAAAATAAATTATCACAATTCCCCACACGCATTTTGTAAGGGAGCTAAGAAACAGCTGAAGAACAAAAAAAACAGATGAAATCGCTCCGAAATTATATTTTAGCACATATTTCTATAAATATTTGTCTCGGTCCCACACAAAAACCACAAAGTATGTCTGGCATTCTTTTTAAAGAGCAGCGCTTGCCTTACCGACTAAAAAGTACCTCATGTGTATTTATGTAGCTAAAAAAAAATTCAATAAAATCTTTAAACCGCATAAAAACAAATTGTTCAAACCTTAATAATTACACAACAGACCATTATACCCCCATTAAAAACTCAAGTATTCGCCTCTGGGAATAACAAAATTATTTCCGACTTTGTAAACAATGTGAGATCTTTATTTGCCTCAGGCAAATACAAAAAATGATGCTTGAGATAGCTCACCTCCTTTTGGAACTCGTCGATCTCATCCAGATAGTTGATGCCCAATCGCTGTTGAAGATTATCGACGACTCGCTTCAGACTCTTCAACTCCTTGTCCAGATGCGTGACCCGCGATGTCTGCCAGATCTGGAAAGTAATTCAATTGATATAGACTTATCGCAACTCGTTTCTAATCATTCAGCCATCAGCACTTTGGCAATCAATTTAATCAGCCCCAATTAAACATCTATAGTGTGTGTATCAGCTCGTCATATAACACCCAGGGCCGCGAACTTTTGACACCCGAAAATATATAAAACATAACTGAACAAACAGATAGAAGAGAGACGAGACTTTCTGGGGGAATACGTCGCGGTTCCGACAACGCCACCACTCAGGCACATAATCTGCTTAATGGATCATTAACATTCGGGCCGCGCAAAAGTCTTATATACAGACACTTCTCATTTTTCCACTGGCACCCGAAATCAGAAAAGAATGGCTCAACTTGAGCCACCACATATGTAGGTACAAATAAAAACTTGTACTGAATTCTTGTATAAATTATGGGCAGTACGGCGACCCGAGAAACTTGTTTGAGGCTCGTGGCTTGAGTTACGGATTCCAGTAAACCACTTTCCATTAGGGCTTATCGACCGATCTGTAGATCGATCGTAGCGCCTGCAGTGTGTCACTTTCCCAGAGGCCTCCACATGATGAGGGTCATGCTTTGAGGTCACTTTCATTGGATGTCAGTGATTTGGAAGGGGGCAGCAAAATTGAATTAAACCCAGAAAAACTTCAAGACTTAACAGAGATTTATGAGGAAAACCAAACTTATGGCAGACGTCAGTGGCTGAAGCCAATCATTTACAAGTCAATTGTCAATTGTACGATTTCCGTTCACTTAAACCAAAGTTGAGTGGGTCATGTGGGATTTTTTAAGGAAGCGGTCGATTCAGCACTAGAATCTTAATTCTTTGCAATTCAAATCCGCATTTCCGTAGAGTCATTTTCAAAGTTATCAGCGGAATAAAACAGAAAAACATGACCCAACATCCCAGTCAAAGATTTATCGGTTTTGAGTGCATGAATAGAAAAATCCCCAGTGGCATTTAAATTGGTTCAACGAAAACAAAACAGACATGTACCGATAAACATTTCTCTAGCATCTGCATCCGCTTTATTTGGATTGGCCGGATCATTAGGAGCTGATTTGGCCTAAAGACGTGTCGGTGATGACATCGATTGATCAGCCAAGAGACCGGCGACTCTTCTGCTCTAAATATAGTTTCATGCCAAATTATAGTTAACCTATCTGCGACGGTCACGGATCATAAAATCTGTTTTCATTTCAATTTATGCATTCGGGGGGTATTTCGTTTTTAATTTGGCATCAACAATGACTTTGTGACAAACAGATCTATAAGCAGAAGCGTGCCAGAGGTTAAATATTCATTTTTAGATTGCGATTTCGGGGGTGTCTATATATGTTGAACGGTTGTTAAAGTCCAATTTGCATTTATACTTATTCGCAAGCTACTGAAATAAACATTTCCGAAGAATAGGAGTCTAGAGGGCAGTTCATGGCTAAATGGGCTCTTTTTGCTTTACTGAAAAAAATCTTGTTTCGAATTTGAAAATAAAACTCGTTTCAGACAGATAGCGCATGCCGTCGTCATAATCATAAATTATTTTCTCTAACTAACAAAATAAACCATTCTGGGAATTATGATTAAAACTAAGCCAAAACTCCTGTCAACTGGCTATATTTGCTCAGCGTAATAATTTAAAATGATTGTGGGATATTTAACTGGTTTTAAAAAATTACCTAAAACGGTCATACGACGCCCAAGATATCATTTAACAACAAAGCCAATAACGACTCATTCGTATCTTTATTCTGGGAAACACCCCACAATAACTGATACCTTTGAATTTCGAACCAATCATTGATTGCCACACGGTAACAACAAATTAAGTTCTTTATAATGAAGATATAAATAATAATAATAAAGATATTTCATAATGATATTTTTGAACAATAAATGCGGTATTAAATAGAAAGAAAAAGTAGTAAAATCAAATTTACTCATGACTAAATGGCAGAAAACCTTATCTATGGTACTGAAAGATACAATGAAAACATTATAAAAACGAATACAATCTGGGTGACACAGACATCTCTAAGGGAGAAGTTCGGCTAGAATTCCTAAGTAAATCAGTACAAATTCGAAACGAAATCGGGCCGAGGAGATTTTTCTGCATTGTCACGGTTAAGTTATAGTTAAACTTCAAAATTATAAAGAGATAATATTATCTTATCGTAACAAATAACATATATAATATTATTAATATAAAAAAAAAATATTACTGTATCTATAACTTAAAATGAGATTGGTGAGATAAATCTTTTGGTACTTAGTTTAGATATAGAACATTGCTATGCCGTAATAAAGGGAATATTTGGTATGTAAAGTACTGCAATTAATGGTTTACAATATTTGATCTTGGCAGATCTGTTGACTGTGGTATCTTCTCGGGCTTGCTTACCGTTAGAGCTAGAATGGCAACGACCAGACCCAGTCCGATGAACCCCAAAACAAAGGGGATCATCTGGCGGGTGCGTCGCTGGGCGGTCGCCGTGCTGGCCGCCTTGGCCGGAAAACCATCGTTGGCACTCGTTGGCGTTATGAACGGCTTGAGGGTCTCGGCAGTCATAATTGATGAACACTGCGGATCTTAGAGCGGCCGGGGCCGGGGCCTCCAGATACGGATGATATTAATGACGATCTTGCCCACCCACTCAAGGGCACTCGGCAGCTGTTCGCACTCGAGCTTTGTCGCACTATATACACTATATATGAACTTTATTTATGTACCATATAACACAAGCACTCGGAACACCCTCACAAACAGTTGATAAACTGTAACATCTATATAGATAAACCTCTCGGACTCCTGGCGATGCCCTTTTGAGAGATGATATGATGATTCTTTGTCTAGACGGGCAGATTTTCTTCGCGCTGTGGACTGTTTTTCCCTTCCGCGATCGGCAATTTGCACAAGAGAGCTGCGAGAACGAGTTTCGCGAGATATTTTTCTCGTTTTATCAGTTCTTGTCGGAGATAAAAGCCATGCGAAAACACAGTGTTTACGAAGAGCTGCACTTTATATTTTTAGTAATTGGCCCGATGGCGAAATTCGATCTTGGTAGTTACTTGGTAACTTGGTAACTGAAACGGTTTACTTTTTTCTGCTGAGCACGCACGCACGCGCTCGCTTTCGATCTCAGATTTTACCGGTTTTTTTTGAACGTCTGTTCGCGTCGGCGGTTCGAAAGAGAATGATTTGAATTGAGTTGAGAACGGGAACTGAATTGAATTGAGCTAACGGCACTTGATCTCTCATGCGCGTGCAGGCAGACGAGCAAGCGAGATAGAGCAAGTCGGCCCATCTCCCTCTCTCACATGTCGAGGATGCGGGGCATACTTAAGGGCGCCTGCGCTATTTACTTTGTGTAATTAATTTTTCGCAAGGCTCTCCCGGGGGTGGTGTTTCTGGTGGTACAGTGGGCACTGGATAAAGAATATAGGACCATAACATACAAAAAAATTAAAATTCTTTTAAATGATATCAGAAAGATACTAGCCAAGATCGAAACGTACAAATTGAAAATTTTTTCCATCTTCAGTCATTTTTTATCCAAAAACATTGTTCTTGAATTGAGAAAATTCGTTCTTAAGAACCGTGTAAGTACATTTTGGTATCAATGTTCTCAATATTAGAAGAAAATGGTGAGAAGATAAAAGTTAAATTGAGTTTACTTAAAATCTTTTAAGTATACACTACGGACTGAACTAATAGTTTATTTGTTGAGATATATAATGTACATACATAACTACCGCCAATTCAACTTGATTCGAGCAAAATATGAGTTAAGATTATGCTATCCCTTTCTTTATGCATCAATAATATACCTTTTCCAAGATGCAAACGGGATGATAGTCCCACATTTTAAAGTATTTTAAGAGTTTCATTGAGTTTTATCATAATTTCTAGACGAGTTAAGATAATGCTTTCCCTTTATTTATGCATCCCCCTGGTTTGTATCCCCTTTAAATTATATTTTAGATTTTAAAATTATCTAAAATAAACTTGTATTTAAAATTGTTCTTAGTCAATATATACTGTCATTCGGTTACCCTTGTCGATCGTAAGTAGCAAAGCATGTTTGACTTTTTACGCAGTGTTTTCCATTGATTCCTTTATTTCTTTTTAAATGTGTGTTTCGGGTATTTAAAACCTCCCCCTGGGTTTGAATAGGGGTTGTTTGATTGCTTTTTGAAAACTGCACCACAGTAAGCAATTGGGCTTCACATCCCTAGGGTTTCTTTTTTCTTGTGGCTTGCTTTGTTGAGGCTCCCTTTATGACTTTGACATTGAACAGATCCCCGAACTTCGATCCCCGAGGCGCAGCTAATTGGCTTCCGAAATCCGTCGAATTGCTGACAAAACCCGTAGATAAGCCACTGTACTTTTAGAATTTCATTAAAATCGTATTTGTTATAACTAAGCGTGCTCGTCGGCTTATCGCCGCCATTGGTAAGTACGGGTTCTAATTGCGGGAGAAGCAGGGAAGCCATAAACATAAACCTAATGCTGATCCGATCCGATCTGCCACCGTCGCGACAATCTGTCTGTCCGGCCGGCTGCCAAAAAGTAGGGTATCGTAAATCTGACCGACACCCTCAGTGGACCGGGAATGGTGCAAATGCCGGCGTTAATTAGTTTCGAATCGCCGGCGACGACAGGTAGGCCAAAACAGCGGGGAGCAGAGTGGCACACGCTTTCGGTGCTGCCATTAACCCATTAATCTTAATTTTTTAATTTAGTCTTTCAAACAAATCAAACCCATTTTTAAAAATATAATCCTTGAAAAAGATTTTATATAGGCTTTTGAAAATCAAAATGGCGTTAAATATAATAATTTCAGTTCACCATCTATCATATTTCAGTTTCAACACCCCTCTCAAGATTCAAATCTAGGTCATATAGTGCATATAAAGCAATATTTTAAAATATGATCTTTGAACAACATTCTATAATCCACAGAGCTTTACATATACATAATTGAACTCCCTTTTCAACAAATTTAAGTTTCTAACTCCCCTCCCAAGATACAAATTTAGGTCCATTTAATGCTTCACCTTGTATGATTTTGTAGATACACATATCACGTGTTTACACAGAGGGTTAGTCCGAGACTCACATAATCGAGCATAGCCAAGAAGCAAGACGATCTCAAGGCGCACTTTTCAAAGTCAATGCCGGGCAATTGACGTTGCAAATGTACAGACACACAGTCATTCCATTATATGAGTTCCATCCCCTCTATAGAACAGCATGTGTCAGAGCTCCAAGCTCTTGGGCTTTGTTTGGATCAGAGACTCTGGATCTCGGTCCCAGAGTGTCTTCCATATTGTGGTTTCTTTATGTGCAAGTCGTTTATCGACAAAATTTATTAGACAAGCACCCCAACAGCCCCAACGATGCTTGAAATGAATATCTTTGCAACTATATCGCGGGCCTGAGGTCTCAGATCGGTTTACTTCGGATTGATTCGCACACTCATCCATGTATGATGTACGTACATTTGTACATTTGGGTGTGTGTCTTTATCTCGGTCTGGGGTGATGGAAATTGGTTCCGATAATTAATATACGACAAGCTATTATCTGTTTCAACGAAGTGTGCTCAATGTCGACACGCCAAATGGCAAAAGCTTAAAGATAATGCTATCCACTTTATCGGGCGATCGCATTTATTCAATGACCAAACCAAAACGATAATGCGGATAGTGTTCGGTAACAGATATAATGTTTTAAACGCCTTTTCAATGATGTTGTAGAGAGTATACAATATGAACAAATCATACTAAGATAAAGAACACAAAAATGCCAAATTGTAAATGTAATGAAGTATGTAAGTTCTAAAAAAAAAGTTATTGTAATTCCAAATGAAAGCGAAAAGTTTTAAAACGATCTTTTAGTTTTTTAACTAAGCAAAATCATATTAGTATTAATTAAATAATAAAATATTAGTTATAACAAGAAGATTGTAAACCGTTATTTTATTAGTATTTTGGCGGTAGTTTTTTAAAATTGAAAAGTATATGTGGTATACTATCGTTAGCAGCATGGTATATATATACGGTCATACTGTAGCCCGTATTCAATACGAAGTGCAGCCCTGGTCACTCTGGGCACGTAGTCAAAAAATAAAATGAGGTTTTTTTCCGGCGTATTCCTAATTTTATTAATTAAACTTTTCCAAAATGCCCACGCCGGCGAGGTGGAAGTCGTCGGTTGCGGGGGATTCATTAAGAGCCACGCCGACATCGACTTTTCCCGGGTGGAGATCAAGCTGTAAGTAGTTGTTCCCTTCGAACGGGGATGACCTGATAAGATTTTCGGCGCATGGTGGCCGCTAATTGAATAATAAATGAACCAACCCGCAGATATGTGATTAACCTAATTCCAACCTTCTTCGCAGACTGACCAAGCAGGGATCCCTGAAGGACAAGACGGATTGCTCACCGTCGAATGGGTACTACTTTCTGCCCATTTACGATAAGGGCGACTACCTGCTCAGCATTTCACCGCCGCCGGGATGGAGCTTCGATCCGGAGCAGGTGGAGTTGAACTTTGACGGCAAGACGGACGTTTGCAGCCAGGGTCGCGATGTGAACTTTGTGTTCAAGGGCTTTGGCATCACCGGTCAGGTGGCCCTCGCCACTGGCGGCGGAGCCCGTGACGTGGACGTTGAACTCCATTCGGAGCAGGGCGAGGTTCGGCGCACCAAGAGCGATGCCAGCGGCGTCTTCTCCTTCACACCCATTATTCCCGGGAAATATGTGGTCAAAGCCTCCCATTCGCGGTGGCACTTCTCCAAGGCGGAGCACAATGTGGTGGTTGTCAGTGGTAATACCGAGCTGCCGGCTAACTCCCTTGTGGTCTCCGGATTCGATGTGGTCGGTCGCTTCGATTCTAGCGCACAGCTTCCCGGAAATCTAGGTGTGGCCCTCTACAAAAAGAAAGGAGTAAGTCCTTATTCTCATTATTGATAAGAAAGTTGTTAAATTTTGTATACAATTTAATTGATATTATAGTACTCATTATTAATATTATTTATTAATATAAAACTATCAATTTTTCAGCAATCTCTAGTGCCAAAATGCGAGAAATCCTCCTCAGCGCCGGCAAATAGTGCCAATAGCGTCTACGAATCTGCAGCCTCATGCTTCTCCCAGTTGGACAAATCCGGAGAATACAATTTTAAGAATGTGCCCTCCGGCAAATACCTGCTGAAGGCCATCAACCTGGATTCTAAACTTAAGCTCCACTTGAGTCCCGAGTCTTTGGAATTAGAAGTTGGCAAGGACACGCTGCAACTGAAAGAGGAGTTCAAGATCACAGGCTTCACAGTCTCTGGTCTGGTTCTATCCTCAGCAGGTGGTGCTCCTCTGAAGTCGGCGGTCGTTAAAGTAAATGGAAAGAAGGTGGCCGAAACTGATGCCCAGGGATCGTATACATTGGAGAACCTTCAGGCGGGCACTGTCAACATCGAAGTGGGGTCCTCCCAGCTACAGTTCTCTCCCCTGCAAGTCAAGGCTCAGATAAACACCGCCACCCTGCCCACCATTGTGCCATCTGCTTACGAGGTGTGCGGAAAGGTGGTCTCGCCGAAATCACACAATGTGGGACTGACCAAGACCGGCTCCACCTTCCACACGACGGCCATTACAAAGGCCGATACCGGAAGCTGGTGTGCCTTCCTCCCTGTGGGAAAATATACCATTGAAGTCCTCACCACGGATGCCGACAAGGCGGCTGGAGTCCAGTTCTTCCCTGTTCAGCAGCAGACGGAGGTGCGCGATGCACCTGTCAACGGCATTACCTTCTCTCAGTTGCGCGCCACGATTCGCGGCGAACTCCAGTGTCTGTCTGATGCCACCGCCACCTGTACATCCGCCGAGGTCACTCTACAAGCCTTGGATGCCACCGGTCAGCCAACGGAGAACAAGTGGAAGGCCAAAGCTCATCGTAAGGTTCCTTAATTAAGACATTGTATATATTCTTCTAAATTATTAAGCCTTAGAAACTATAAGTTCAGTTGCAAGTTTGATACTTCGACTTAACAGAAGAAATAAGGGGAAGTTTTTTAAGCAACATATCATAAAAGGCCGACGGAAAGTTCCGGAAAAGTGTAGAGGTCTGTTCTATTGAGAAATTGCAATGACAATTACGAAAGAACTTTATAATTAGTTTGGTATGAAAGAAATTACTTTATTTTTGACATTTTTTACTTGCCATATTACTGACTCAAATTACCACATAGCCACTTGACGCTGATAAGTATCATAGATTACAAACATAGATAAAAGTATAGTTGGCGTAATAGCTTAGATTTATTCAAGGTAGTCTTCCGCTTTACTAATTCTTATCATAGAAAACGATTTTCTGGCAACCAACTAACGTTTTTGAATCGCAGGTGGCAAGTACGTGTTTAAGGATATGCTGCCAGGACCCTATGAACTGACCATCCCACAAGGAAATCTTTGTTACGAATCAACTCGCGTTTTTCTGAACGTTGCCTCCGCAGAAGAAGATGCGCCGCCATTTGTGCACAAGGGCTACGAGGTGTCCATCATCTCCAGTCATCGGGCATTGGTAAGTTCTGTAATATTACTAAAAACTTAAAGTTACTGAATGGCACATTTCTCCTTAAAGATGAAATACACTCACATTACTGGACCCTCTGAGCCAAAGGCGCCCACTGAAACCCTAAAGATTGCTTCAGGAGTGAACACATTCTGCGTGAACAAGTACGGAAGCTACGATTTCAAGCTGGAAGGCTGCCACACGTATGACAGCTCGCTTCCCAGCAAATTCATCACTCCGGAGCCTGATCAGCTTCAAACCCTGATCATCAATGCAGTGGCCCACAAGACTGGCGTTCGCGTTCTGTCCACAGAACCCACTGCTGACTCCATTAAGCTTGTGCTCGAAACGGAGTCGGTGGGACAGGAGGTCATCACACCCACTGCTGAGTCTCACAAAGTAGATGGCAAGTTCGCCTATCGTTATGACACATATCTAAAGCCCGAACAGGTTCTTCGCATTACACCGGTGAGCGATGTCCTGCTGTTTGCGCCACAACAACAGGAGATTGTCGGAAGCAGCGATTGTGTGGATATTGCCTTTAACTTTGTGGCCACCAGGGGTTTAATTCTGCGTGGAAAGGTGGTTCCTGCCATTAAGGATGCCAAGATCACACTGTCTTTCCCCGATCAGCCTGAATTGCAGAGCCTGGAAGTTCTTACCTCAGTCACTGGAGAATTTAAGTTTGGTCCCATTGAAGAGTCTCTGGCCTTTGACCTCAAAGCCGAAAAGGAGTCGTATGTGTTCAGCGACTACAACCGCCAGTCGGCTTCGTTCAGCGCCCACAAACTATGCGAGATATCCGTGATTGTCAAGGATGAAGCTGGTCAGACATTGAGCGGAGTCCTCCTTTCGCTAAGCGGAGGCGAGAGCTATCGCAAAAACCTGGTAACCGGTGATAATGGTGCCATTAACTTCCATTCCCTGTCGCCATCGCAATATTACCTGCGACCCATGATGAAAGAATACAAATTCGAGCCCAACTCCAAGATGATTGAGATTAAAGATGGCGAGACTGTTACTGTAACCCTCACGTAAGTACAAATAACAGGTAATTCTTAAGCAAATTCTAAGCAAATCCTAAATCTTGCAGTGGCAAGCGCTATGCTTACTCCATCTTTGGCTCGCTGACTTCATTAAACGGTGATCCCTTCGCCGGCGTGAATGTGCAGGCCACCGCCGAGGAGGGCTGCCCCCAGCAGCAAGAAGAGGCCACCAGCGAGGCGAACGGACAGTACCGCATCCGAGGCCTCCAACCCGGCTGCAGTTACTCCGTTCGTGTGGTGCCCGACAAGGAAAACGTTGAGCGATCCATTCCCGGCCAGCACACGGTGAAGGTGGGCAGCGAGGATGTGCGCGACATAAACCTGGTGGCTATTAGTCCCCTGAAGATTGTGGACATCACTGCCAGGGTGACGGCCACACTCAACGACCACTACAAGACTCTGCGCATTGTGATGTACCGCAAAGGAAACTCCGATTCCCCGGTATTCTCACAGCGGGTGGGCACTCCAGTGAATCCTAAAGCCAGACTGAATCCGGGCATCACCGTTTACTTCCCTCGCATTCCTCTGGACGGCAAGAGCTACGTGGTCGAGCTGCAGTCCACACTGTCTGATAAAACTTACACCTACAAGCTGCCATCGTCTACATTTGTGGCTGATCGGGGTTCCGTGTTCATCCAGCTGGAATTCCAGCCGGAGGTGCGCGCCGCTGAAGCCGATCTTAACCAGAACTCCATCTCGGCTCTGGTGCTTATCGGCCTGGTGGCCATTGCTTTCTTCAAGCAGGATTTGGCCACCAACTTCCTCAGCTTTGTGTGGAGCAAGCTGAACGACGTGGCCGCCGATCTCGCCCAGCGACAGAAGAGCAAGGCGCAGGTGCGCAAGAACGAGCCGATCAACCAGCGCGAGATCGAGCAGATGGCCGACCAGATAAATGCCATCAAGAAGAAAAAGACCAAGAAGATTTAGTCCCGACTGATAGTCGCATTAGTTGATCAATTTAGTCACATTTCGAGGTATTCGCGGTAGGTATTCATTCGGTTTTGTTTTCTGTGAGATTGTGTTTAACCCTGTTGTAACTTAAACTTTTATTTTGAATTGCATTTAAGAAAGACTTTGTAATTTTTTCATTTTCCATACATAGATTGAGGCAAGTTTAATTTGTGTTCGTTATCCACTCTTATAGCTAAAATAAATAAATACAAATAAATAGATTAGTTTAACACGGCTGTTCTACTGCGTCAGGATGTGCTCGGCAACGGAGCTGAGTTTGCGATTCTTGTGCTTGGCATGTCGCCTTTCAGCTTGCAGGTTGATCTCGTTCTCGGAGTCCTCGACGGCGGATTCCTCGGTGGCCGCCTGCTCCTCCTGTTGCTGCTCCTCTTGATGCGTCTCCGTCTCTGGGATCTCCTCGGGGTTATCGTTCTCCACGAAGATGCACTCGGGATTAACGGCAGCACACTCGCCAAAGTTGGTGGCCCTGGCCTCAGGATTCCTGGCATTGGTGTACTTCTCAAAGAAACCCCGGCCCACAATGCGGAAGGCCATGCTGGTCATGGGATTCAGCTTGGAACGGAACTCCATTTCACAGACAAAGCGACGACGACAGGCCTTGGAGTCCAGACCCAAGAAGGCGAACATGAAGTCGGCAATCCTGGAGAGAAATCGAAGTCATGTAATCACATACAGTGAATACTTAAAAATCCTTAACTTACTGCTCTTCAGCGGGCATTTGGCGAGCCACACTCTCTGAAATCTCCTCATCCACAATTTCCACTTGCTCCTCCTGCTGCTGCTCATCATCCTGGATCAAATGGGCCTGATCTTTGGTACTACGCCTGCCGCGACGACGGGTGTCCACGGGGCCAGTTGGGCCTGGACCCGAGGGAGAATCGCCGTGGTAGTCGCCGTGCACATCGGAGACAATGTCCGATCCAGCATAGCTGCTATAGCCGGAATAGGGCTCGAAACTGGCGCCGGAGTCAAAGGAAGTGGGGGAATCATAGTGATCCGAGTGATCGTGATCCAGGGAGTAGGGAATGTGATCGTGATGGGAGAAGGATGAAGGACTAAATGGGAAAAAGTAAATATTAATCAATTGTCAAATATCATATACCTTTTATAGAAAACCACTCACGGATGATCCAGGATGATCTCCTGGTTGCACCTGGCATGAGGCCAGAAGTAGCGGAGACCCAAGTAAATGGCGCTGCCCACGAAGAAGGATACGATCACCACTTTCACCTTGATCCAGTAAGCAATGGCAATGGGCCACAGGTGGCGATCTGTCATAGAAGATATACAAACATGGAGATGATTAAATAATTTTCCATTGCATCAGATCTGAGACACTTTCACTGCTCGATATTCTACATTTTAAGGAGGGTTTCACGAATATGTATTAAACAATATCAATGCCCAAGATTGAAAGTGAAAAGTGTTAATTGAGAGCAATACGTGATCGTCCAATTTGGATGAGGTGCGTCTGGCTTGGTTCAAATCTATGGGGAAACTTTCCAAAGAAAGTGCGATGGTTCACGCCCAAAAGGTATGATTATATTGATACCAAACGATCAAAATAATGGTAATACTTGATCGCTAATTGTTATATAAATTGGGCTTTTTTGATAACATCTGAAGATTGTTAGGATATGATATTTGCGTATGCAAGTTTCTGAATGATTATTATTTCGTAACTTTGTAAGAGGTAATCTTGAATTGTTAGTTACAATAAAGAATTTCCAATTCAAAAAAATCTTTTTTAAACTATCTGATCTATCACTTATGAAGTCTATATTTTTTTTTATTTTACTTACACCACATGTGGTGGCGATGGCGACGGGTGCGTCCTTCGAACTCTATCAGCTCCCGACCGAGATTCTCCCAGGTGTCCTCCGCTTGGTTATCCAGTTCTGCCGGTGGCTCCTCGTTCTTCGTCTCCTCGCAGAAGACCAGTGTGAAGTAGACGACCAAGAGCACGGCTCCGTACCAAATGGTGTTCTTATGCATGTTGTAGATGATATACGAGTTTTCCGGCGTAACGAAGATTAAAAGCTGGTATCCCTTTGGCTTTGGTTGGTCTCTGCAGAACCGAATGATGCAGTCCGATGCCGGTTATCCAGCTTTTATACCAACAGCCATCGGCGAACAGCTCCAAGTTCAAAGTGATAATTAATCCGCCGTTGTGGTGGCTTTGCGCGCAGATTTTCACACATGCGTATGGGCTGCGATGACGAGTTTAATGTCCAAGACATGCATTTGAAATTTCTTTAAACTGGTGCAATTTCACTTTCATAAGTCGTGCCGGCGTTTCTAGCCGCCTTTGTTTTCGATTCAATTAGTAGCTATTACAAAACATGAGCATACATTTTAGGTAATTGTCGGTTGGCGATTTTCCCAGAACAGATTTCAAAAGTTATATAAATGCACGCCAAACGCGCTACCGATTAACCTTAGAAGTTCTAATGGGCTATCGAAAGCGCAGGCTGTTATCGGGCAAGAACCTCCATCTCTAATACAATATTGTAAACATTTTCCAACTTGTCTTGTAAATAAATGCCGGTTTCCTGAATCATGTCCAGCTTAAAGTCGAGTGATATGGACACCAATCCGGCTCCGGATCCCCAGGCGCCCATTACCCGTAAGGGCTTCCTCATGTCGCTGAACAGCGGCACTCCAATGCCCATTCCCGAGCAGAATATAGTACGTTCTAGGTAATCCCTTCCAGAATTTTGAATATATAAGCGGTTTTTTTCAGTTTGGCCGCTGTCGTCCTGTCTCCGAGTTCGAGAAACTAAATCGCGTGGGCGAAGGCAGCTACGGAATTGTTTGTAAGTTGGGTTGAAGAGGCAGTTAACCCACTTTGTTAACCTGCAATCCTCTACAGATCGCGCACGTGACACTCGCAGCAATGAGATTGTGGCCTTGAAGAAGGTCCGCATGGATCAGGAGAAGGATGGCCTACCCGTCAGCGGACTCCGCGAGATTATGATCCTGAAGCAATGTAATCATGAGAACATTGTCCGCCTGCGAGAGGTGGTTGTGGGTAAAAGCCTGGACAGCATCTTCCTGGTGATGGATTTCTGCGAACAGGACTTGGCTTCCGTGCTGGACAACATGGCGAAGCCTTTTACAGAGTCCGAGGTCAAGTGCATCACGCTGCAGGTGCTAAATGCCTTGAAGTACCTTCATGCGCGGTACATGATACACAGGGATCTGAAGGTATCCAATCTCCTGATGACCGACAAGGGATGCATCAAAGTTGGTAAGTAGAGGAATTATTTGAATGTCAACTTTTGGCTAACCCAGTTCCAATCTCCAGCTGATTTTGGCCTGGCCCGTATGTTCAGCAATCCCCCGAAACCCATGACCCCGCAGATGGTTACTTTGTGGTACAGAGCACCGGAACTGCTCCTGGGCTGCCGCACGCACACCACGGCGGTGGATATGTGGGCATTTGGCTGCATTCTGGGTGAACTGCTGCTCGGAAAACCACTGCTCCCTGGCAATTCGGAGATTGCTCAGCTGGACATGATTATAGATCTCTTGGGAGCCCCCTCGGAGTCCATTTGGCCTGGCTTTGCCGACCTGCCTGCCGTGCAAAACTTTACCTTAAGCCAGCAGCCATACAATAATCTTAAAACCAAGTTCCACATGATTGGCCAATCGGGCAGGAATCTCCTGAACATTTTGTTTATCTACAACCCAAATACCAGAGCCACTGCCGAGGAGTGCCTGAATAGCAAGTACTTTGTGGATCCGCCAGTGGGTGAGTTGCGCTTATACATACATAGGTGGACAAATGATTATCCCTAACAACGCAACTATTTTGCCTTTAGCCTGCGATCCCCGCATGATGCCCACTTTTCCGCAGCACCGGAACAATTCTGCACCTCCTCCGCCTGCCCAGCCGCCCGCAGAAATTCCAATTTCCGATCTGCTCAATGTATTCATCAAGCGCCAGCGTATGGATTAAACGAGAACGAATTTATTTGAACATTATGCAATGTACTGAGTGGGGAAAGCTACAGATACGGCCGGTCCATCGGCGTCTGCTTGGCCTTCCTGTCGCGGGCGCGTGGAAACCAGCGGTGCTTGGTCGTGTGCGTCAGCTGCATCAGCTCCTGGCGCGCCACCTCGGGATGCTTGCTCTTGAAGGCCTGCATCGCCGTCTTTAGGGCCGACTCCTTGACCACCGCCGAGCTCTGAATCTCGGCGATCTTCGGCAGCGGCTGGGTGTTCTCGTAGGGATGAGGCGTGTCCGGGTGCCAGGCCACAATGGTGCGGCCACTCCTGGTCACCGCCACGGCCTCCACCAGGCTCTTGCCACCAACGGCATTGCGCTGCACGGCGCTCGAGGAAAATAGACGAAAACCTCCGTATAAACGTGCCGCTGACATTTTTACAGCTAGAGATGGCACGCAGCTAAACAGCTGGAGGACTATCGGAACAGCAGTGCTGCTCTGTTGGCGGTATTTGTCTTCATTTTAATGGCTTGCTAGAAGTAGCTAGATTATATGTAAAATGGTTTTGTAAACATCATTGACCAATCATATATAATTTCAACCTTAAATATAATTATAGTTTAATGAAAAATAATTGTTTCCAAATATAAACCGGTGTCTACTAATAACTTAAGTTTATTAAGTACCAAAGCAGCATCCAGTAATTTTACCAAAATTCAAAAGTTGAACAAATAGAAAAATTGTTTACATTAATTGATAGAAATAAGTTTACCTACATTGACACATAAAAATAGCTATTTTACATGTCAGTATACATCTTACATTTACATCAACTAGTTCCAAGAATCGGGCATCACTGACTGCTTTCCAGTTTGGTTCGAGTACTTACTCATTTACCCCCTCTGACAGCTGATTGGCATTTGAAAACAAATACAAATATTAATATTCCGGCCGAGATGTGGATTGCCTACGCCCTGGTGGTCCACGTACTGCTCCTGGGCTCCATATTCGTGATCTACTTCCGCTCGCCGGTGATCACGGGCCTCAGTCCGCAGAAGCATCCTCTGTACTATGGCTTGGAGGCACCGGCGAATCGCTTGGTGCTGATCGTGACCGATGGATTCCGCGCCGACTCCTTTTTCGAGGAGAACTGCCGCTATGTGCCGCACCTGCGTGAGATCTTCCTGCGCGAGGGCCTGGTGGGTATTTCCCGCACCCGCGTGCCCACAGAAACCAGGCCAGGACACATAACCCTTATCGCTGGACTCTACGAGGATCCATCGGCCGTGCTGCGTGGCTGGAAGAAGAACCCCATTGACTTCGACACGGTGTTCAACCGTAGCTCACAGACCTATGCCTGGGGCGCCGAAGATGTAATCAGTGTGTTCTCCCATCTGTCCGGCAGCGGGAAAATGCACTTTCGCTTCTACGACCACGAGCTGGACTTTTCGCCGGGCTACGATGCCTACGAGCAGGACGAGTGGGTGTTCAAGCGGGTTAGGTTCCTGCTGCAGCGGAAGGGCGAATCCTTGCTGCACGCCAAGAACGTGGTCTTCTTTCTGCACCTCCTGGGACTGGACACCGCCGGGCATGTCCACAAGCCGGGGGCGCCAAAGTTCCGTCAGACTGTGGACAAGACGGAAAAGGGAGTTTACGAAATCTACAAGGAGTTCGAGCGGGTGTTTCCCGACAAGCGAACTGCCTACTTGATGACCGCTGATCATGGAATGACTGACTCGGGTATGCAATCAAGACATAGCTCGATCTTTAACTTATATTCTAATGTTTCTTTGTATAGGTGCCCACGGCGCTGGATCCCCCCATGAAACGGACACTCCTTTTATCCTCTGGGGCGCCGGAGTTTCCCGCTCGGCCCCCAATCCTGGAGGTCGAACCTTTATGCCCAACAACGAAGGTCCAGCTATGCCGATGTACGAGTTGGAGCAAGCACAGCTCACACCCTTGATGTCTGCATTGGTGGGTCTCCCACCGCCAATGAACAACTTTGGAACGTTGCCCGTGGGCTACATGAATGTTAGCAAGGAGTACGAGGCCATATCTGCCCATTTGAACGCTCTGCAGCTTTTGGAGCAGTATGCGGCTCTGCAAAAGCAGCACAAAAAAGGATTTTTCGCAGGGGTCTTATCGGAGTTCGAAGTTCTCCCATCTGATGCAATCAAGACATACAAGGAAGAAATCCTAAAACTGCACAAGAAAAGAGAGTACTTACATTCTATAGCAAAGAGCCAAGTCATCATGTCGCAAGCTCTTGAGGGAATCGATTATTATCATGGATACTACCGTAGAGCGCTTTTATTGAGCACCACATCCACTTTCCTGGGATGGATGTTCTACCTGTATCGCCTGCTGTCCAGGAACAGGGCTAGCAAAGTGGAGCTGATCCTCGAGAGGAACACAAAGCTGGTGAGACTAAGCCTGGGAGGTTATGTGATCCTGCTAGTGGTCTGTCTGCTAAGCCAACGAACACCGCTGGATATATCCTTTTACCTGCTGCTCCCGAACTTCGTCTGGCTGAAGGCTTTGCAGCCTTGGAACCTCAACTTCTCTTCCTCGCCAGCATCGGCGTACAGTGTTCCCGCCCTGCAGACCACAATATGGCAGCTCATATTGATCATTGCCTGCGCGGAGCTGATGGTCTTCACCTTCTTCGAGCGCCGCCTGATCTCGCTCGGTTTCTTTGTCTTCGCCTGCTACAATGGTTGGTCTAGCTTTCCACCAAAGTCCAGGGAGTTCTTCTCCTGGCTGGCATTGGTCCTGATCTTGGCCTGCTTTCCCCTGCTGCCTTTGTCAGTGGGTTACCAGAATGGATACCTGCTTGCAGCTGGAGTTATTACGATCCTCATAAGCTCACTTTGGAATACGAGGGCGAGATTAAGCTACAAAAATCACACCAAATACTGCAATGCCCTGATCCTGCTGCAAACCATATTGTGTGCTTATCTTCACACAATCGGAAGGAAGACACCGATTCCCATTAAATTGTGTAGCTGGATGTTCCTGATATACGCTTTCACATCCATTGTGCTGAGCAAAGAGCCAAGATTGGAGCAGCGTCTCGCCCAGATTGGCTTTAATCTGGGATCCCTGTACGCAACACTGTGTACCTCTTATGAAGCTGTGTTTGTCCAGTTGCTGGCCCTGGAACTGGGTCTCTCGCTGAAGGCGCAGAATGGCCAGGCTGAGAAATCAGTGCTTCGACTGGCCTTCACCCTGCTGCTGTACACTTTCTTCTCGCTTTTCGGATCCGGCAACATAGCCTCGATCAGCTCGTTTGACCCGAACATCGCTCGTTGCTACCTCAGCCACTTTGCCCCCTTTGCGATCATGGGTCTGGTGCTGTTGAAGCTACTGGTGCCGGTGGTCCTGAACATGTCGGTTGTCTATGCCCAGAGCGAGTTTGTGCGCCAGCACGAGGAACAGATCTTCATTTGCCTGCTGCTCATCTGCGATGTGATGGGCCTGAACTTCTTGTTCCTGGTGCGCAACCAGGGCTCCTGGCTGGACATCGGAACGTCCATATCCCACTTCGTCATCATGGAGGTGACCACGCTGGTGATCCTCCTGCTTTTCTACACCGCCAAGCAGCTGCTGCGAGTTATCCCATGGAAGGAAATCGACATCAAAAAGCTGCCACTGCGCCTTTTACACTGGGATGTGATTAGCGCCAAACATCACTAGCCTTAAAACCGATTTGACCAAACTTGTAGCTTAGCTTAAACATTTATGTCCGATAATATTTACAACACTAATTAAGAATTAGTAACATACACATGTAAATTATAGAATCTAATGCTAGGAATGTGTCTGTGTGTAGGTGAGCGTAAGGGTGAATCGATTTTATGGACCACATATTCTGGGCTTAGATATTAAAACTTTCTTAAAACCAAAGAACATGTATAATTTATAGACAAACAATTTAACAGTTAAAACCTAACTGATCCAGTTGATGACATACTAATTATCAGATATTCCAGTATTGTTGCATTTTTACATTTTAGTGTGTTACATATTCGTTTAAGTCTCTTGTACCATTTTTTTGTAATTAAAATGAAACAAAAATCTTACAATTTAAATGCTTAAAAAATAAAAAAGTGGCGAAAATTATAAATTAAGGTTTATCGTATTGTTCTTTTAATAAGGATCTTCAAAAACTCCATTTAGAAATTATATTTCTTCAAAAAAAAATAAAACTGCAAAAATGTCTACATTTTCAGAGTTAATCCAAAAAATCGACCCACCCTATTGTGGATGTGTAGGATGTGTTTTCGTGTGGTTTTGTGTGTGTCATGGCACGACGACATCTAATGAGTAGTAGTAGCAGCAGCAGCACGGTTAGGGAATCGCTATTCCCAATTAATCTTTCAGATATCGCTCCACCGGATTAACCCCCTGGAATTTTGGACTGGCCGTTTCATCTGGAATTTGTCTTGGGTCAGTATTGAGCCTAGATATTTTCGGTAAGGATAACCCACTTGACTGTGCCGGCTTGGCTGTGGTGGCACTTTCCCGCGGGGTTGCCTGCAGACAGTTGAGCCACTCAGCCAGCGAGATCTTCTTGTCCCCATTGACATCGCAGTAGCGCGGCATCTTCTTGCCACACCTGCGCAAGTTGCTGTTGGATGGGATGATATTTAGGAATAGGGATATAGATGGATAGACAATGGCGACTCACCTGGCACTGGTGACCAGATCGCGGAAGTTCTTCCACTCTCGGCGATCCCACGACTTGTTTTTGTTCTTGTCCAGATACACAAAGCTCAGCGTGGCAATCCGCTCGTCATCCGTCTTCCACATGGTGGAATTGCTGCTGCAAAGTGCCATAATATGGATTTTATTATATTTCGATCGATAATAATATCAATAATAATTTATTAGATTACAATAATATATTTGGGATATATATTTATCGTTTAGAAAACAAAGAAGCCTATTTAAAAATTTGTTTTAGTGTATAGAGCCACATATTAGAACTCCTTTCCTAAATAATAGTAGTTGAGCTGCCTATTATATCTTTCGTTTTTATATAAGCGTCTTTAATAGGATACGTCTATAAAAATATGAATAGATCCAAAGAACATTGTTTTAAATTTGCTTTAAATATAATCTTTTTAAAAGAAAATAAACCTACCCGGTGGTACTGCTGGGCAGGAGCGAGGTGTTGAGGTAGGCCTTCAGGTCTTTGAGGAACTGCGTCTTCCGCGGTTCGGTGCATCCCTTCATGGGTCGCACCACCACACTCTCGTCGCACTGAGGCCGCTTGTTCTTCACCGATGTGCCCGGAATGCTCTTGCCCGTATCCTCGTTGACGCACCAGCAGTACGAGGTGGATGTGGAGGAGTAGCACTGGATGCGCTGATAGCGACCATCCGGCAGGCACTGGGGCACGAATAACACGTTCTTTCCGCCGTGCTGTAGAAAAATTATAAAATTTAAAAAGTTTCCTTTGTGAGAACGTGGCATAGCTTACACCCTGCTCCTCCAGCGTCACCGACTGATCCATCCAGCAATTGGAGTCATTCTCTATGTCCTGACTGGCCGCCTCTGGCTTCGAGTTGAGCACTGTAAAGATTTGCGCGTTAACATACATTTTATTCTGCCCTTTGAAAGCATGCAGAATGATAACGAACACAGAAGGAAAATTGTATGATATGAGGGTCAATCGGATCTTATTTCATGCTTAAAAATGCTGACATGCAGTTTAATGGAAATGGATAAGAACATTATGTTTTGGATAGTGGTTCATTATCATAAGGATTTGGAAATTGGTTAGTTGGCACACAAGTCAACATACTACCTATATAATGATAATATAGGATCGGATAATGATGGGATACAAACAAAAAGTAGTTCGAAAATTCTTAAGATCGATTAATCTTTTCGTTATCAAAACGATTTGGAATTGGGTTAGCTTGCACACAAATCTACGTACTATATAATGATGGGATGTGGGTTCGGGAGCTGGGCAGATCCGATCCTTGAGAGTCGTCCTCTTCGCCTCCGTAGCCCGTCGCGCTGTCCTCGTAGTTGTCCTCGTGCTCCTCACTGCCACTCGCATCCTCGGAGTACGTGTGCGGACTGCTTCCACTGACGATGGTGTTGGTATGACCTCGGTGATGGTCATTGACGTGCGTGTTGTGGATATTATAGTGGGTGGAGTGGGGTGGGGCGGTGGCCGCACTGTTTGCCAGAAGATTTACAACAGCACTACCTAGATTTAGATGAGACACAAATGGGAGGAGATGGTTTAAAGGCTGGGATGGATGGATCATGATTTCCCGCTTGGCAAATCCAAGTACATGCGGTTAAAGTTAGTATTCTATCTAAAATAAACTCTTTTGAATGTAATGAAGATTGAGATTGTAATAAATAACTGTCCTATAATGTAATTAAATCCTAAATGACATTTTATTAGAGAAATGGAACTATTCATACAAAAAACTTTCAAAATTGTATTATAAGCAAAATGATATATTTACATTTCAAATAGAATATGAAAGAAATATAATTTATTATACAAAATAACCTAAACCTAAATTTATAAGATGATCCCTTATTTTTTTTTTTTTAATTTTTAAAGTTACTATTATCACAAAGTTCCGTCCATAACATGCTACATTTTTAATTCCCATTCCATATAATTCAGATTTACTCACGGTTATGAAACTCCTTGGTAAAACATATGCTCCACTCCAACCAATTTAGATTCGAATCCTTGATAACATCACAGTATTTCCCAAAGGTGCGTCCACATCGACGAGGTTTAACGTTCTAACAAAAATCGAAAGGGATTAATTGGTCATTGGGACCAAAGAAATCAAATTACTCACCCGCCTGAGGACCTTTTTCAGCTCTCTAACCTCCTGGCGGTCGAGCAACTTGTTGCCATTCGTGTCCAGCTTGGAGAACTTCCACTCCAGGATGTGGGAGTCGGACAAAGATGGCTGGCGGAAAAAGCTCTGAGCCTCGTTTCGGAACATGCGCATCAGGTTAGTGTTGAACAGCAAGCGATCAGATTTGCTGCAGGGTCGGTGGGCTGAAGATCCTGCCTCGGAACTTCCCTTGGAGGCCGAGGTGTCCGGATTATAGCCAATCTGGTGCGATGCCAGGCGGCGACGACCGCGTCTATTGGCCCTGCAGCGGAGTTTCCCCTTTCGCCGGATCTGCTTGGTGGCATCCTCGATGGGCCTACCTTGACTATCGCTGCACCAGCATCCGTTGTTCCCATAGCACTGCATCGCCGCAAAGTTGCCATCCTTCCGGCACCGGGGCACAAAGTAATCCGGATCACGTTCCTGCTGACGACGAGCGAACTTCACCGCCTCCAGACAGGCTAAAATGGTAAAAGATTGAAGGATTAGATTGTTTAGTCTAAAGAAAATATTTGAGTAAAGGTTAACATTAAATCCTTTGTTAAATAAAAATCCTTTCGTTAGGGTCATTCAACTTTTTCGATTGTTTGTAAAGCTTCATATATCAACAAGGGATTATATTTGGTCTTAAAAGTGAATAAGAAGTCTAATCATTAAGAATAAGTTGAATATTAGGAATTTATAGGCATCCAAAAGCATTAAGAACACAATATCAGTTTCACAAGTCGTCTTCTTACTTATTCGAGTAGAAACGTTCTTGAGATCAAGACGGAAGCGCCCACTAGCTCCCTTTTTGAAGTGAAGCGATTTTAAAAAATATACTAGAGTAGTCTTGAAAACGTTTTTGAGATTGAATAAATTTTATCTCAATTTTGAGTTCGAGAGAAGGGTTTTGTGACAGCTTCTTTTTTTGAGAGTGGGTTAATTAAAGAGCTATTAAAGATTTGGAAGCTATTTAGGGATACATCGCCTGACTTAAAAAATGTCTATAGATAAAGATGATCTAATAGTACTTACCATTGCAGGAGCCGCTGTACTTGAGGCTCACCTGGTGACCGCCGCACTGCGCCCGCAGCAGATGACACCTGGTGGGATAGGTTTGGCCATCGGTGCCGCAGACGGGACCCTCGTTATCATCGCACTCGCCCTGTTTGGCCGCGCAGGCGGGGAGCTTCATCTGCAGGTGAAGATCGGAAGGGGGAGGAGGAGGTGTCAGTCCAGGTCTCTCGGCTATATTGTGGCTCCAGAGGGGGTGGGGTACTGCTCGTACCGCTCCCCCTTTGGCAAACACGCGTAAAATGATTTACTGCATTTATGGCCAGGTCTGCGAGTCGCCAAGCGTCTGGGCCTTTGCCGCTGACTGGAATACGAATGTTGGCAACGTCTGGCAGGGGCGGCGCATTTGAGGGGGGCGCAAAAAAGGGGTTTTTGGGGGTGGGCTGTCCGATGCCCAATGCCCCCCTGCCCGCCAACCGGCTAATGTGAAAATCAAAGTTGTCAGGCCCATAACTCGAACGCCCCGAAATCCGCACCAAAATTATGGCTCTCGACCAACTTGCTGCTGAGTGCGCAAATTCTTGTTTAGCCCAGAAAATCGCACATACGCGTGTATGTAAATCGCAGATATCTGTATCTATATGTCTGTATCTAAGTATATATATTATACATATATAGATGGGGAGGCCCAGCACTTTGGGATATGGTATTGCAGCGCCTTTTGTCGCCAATTTGCTGCGGCCAGCCCACAGATATTTATTTGTCGTGTCGCTCGGACATTAATTAGTTTTCGCTGTTATTGAAAAGTGAAATGCGTCAAGCCATCTAAATGTCCCATAACTGAAACATGTTTCGGATAAGATATGAGCATACTAATTGAGGTGCTCATGGTAGTTAAAGTATGAGAGCTTTGCAGCTACAGTCCAACGAAATTACCATTTTCGGATCATTTGGCAAATGCACTTGTTTTTAAGATCCAACTTAAAATTTCATAAAAGATAATTACTTGAAATATTTTTGAAAGCATAGATAAACCTATATATATTTAGGTATTACGGGCAGAAAGAGAAAGCTGTTTATAAATTCCACATAATATCAAATGAAGAAGAAGGTATTATGGCTATCAGAACTTCATAAACCAGCTTAGTAATTTAATGCTTTTATGTAGACACTCAACAAAAATCAATATGATATCCCCCCAATGATACTAAACACTAGAAGCTCGACAAGAAATGTTATACAATTATGAGAAGCACAAATAATACCTGTCCCAGTGTTATCTTGTTGCCCCAACATATATACACAAATAATTTAGAATGTCTGTAAACAATTCGAATTCTTTTTGTGATCAGCGAAGCACGCGCTGGAAACCGGAGTGCGCAGGTGATTTTCGACTCCCGACTGGGCACAGACATATATCGGACAAAGTGTATAAATACAGAGAATATTGCTGCAATCGGCAGATCGGTTTGCTGTACCTAGAATTGGGGTGTGGGGCACATCTGGTTATAATGTTGAACATGAATAACTCATTAGCCAATTAGCAAATTTGGGTTCTGAAAAGCTAAATACCAATAAATGCATTTTCAAGTTATAATCCTATAAGTATTAAAAAACCCTCTCGAAATATGGGTTGCAATACCCCTGCTTTTGGGAATGTCTAATGGGGAATGCAAATGACTGTTTCGCTTGTCATCATCTAAGTTCTAAATAGGGCGTTATCCCGAAAACGTGCCTGGATTGAAAATCTCCCCATGGGCACCCTGTTTCCCCCGCCCTTTTTTCGCCCTCTGGGCCACAAATTATAAACGGAGACAGCTCAAGGATTGTTACCAAGATAACGACAAAATTATTGACTGACAGTTCTCACGCCGCTCGCCGAACGAGGAGGCGAAGAGAAGGCTGCGATAGGCGGAGAAGAATCACGGGGAGAACAAGCTCCACACTTTAAATACTTCTTCACACTTTGTCATCATCAGCCAGCTTAGTGGCATTGGCAGAAATAAGCTTAAAAAAGTAGAATTAAAATAAGAAGGGCTGGTAGCTTTTTTAGGACGAAGCTGGGATGCTCTTAAAGAAACATGTATCATTCCAAAGACTGTTTTCTTATCTTCTTCATATTTGCTATAGAAATATGTTATAACCTAGCTAGCTTACCTTTAAGACATGAAAACTGACCTAAGGCTGGGGATAACAAATTGAGCACTGCACTATGAAGCAAACAGAACGCGAATTCTTCAGCATATTTTGGCATTAAATTATGATAACCCTTTAAAAAAGGGTATGGAATAAGGGGAGCCAAAAGACTGGAACAGAAATCGCTTTTTAACTTGTGACCATTTTGTGTTCTCCTTTTTGCGCCTCCTCTTATGATTCTTTTTCTTTTTTTTTCTGCAGGAACAAGAAACACGTTCGTCCGTCGGTCAGATGAAACAAAAACAAAAATCAAGGTGTGGGTCTGAAGACAGGAGAAGAGAAGATCAGAGGAGGAGAGGGCGAGGAGAACGGAGCCGGCAGACTCTCTTCTCGGAGTTTGGCAGACAGCGCGGCGGCGTACAAGCTGGAGAAAGAGGAGGAGAAGAAGAACGGCCGCAGCTTCTTCTTTGTCTGACTTTTGGTACCTTTGATACCTGGAATATTCAAGTGTTTTCTTAGGATTTACGAAGTGATCATTTTTACACATGTATGCATGTTGTATATATGAAAGTCTTGGCAGAAAGTTTGGCAGGGTATGCTTACAAGCACAATAATTTTCATGGGATTAAAAGTTGAGCTTAGAGTTCGATACCTCAATCAAGGACTATCCTACTTCATACTGTACTTATAAACTTACTAAGTTATATAGTTCAAGATCCCTCTTTTGGTTTGAAAATAACCATAACATATACATATGTACACATATGATATGATGTATGTACTTATGGTTCCTTGGTTATAATCATCATCATCCAGGATGATCTATGATCTATAATCATTTTACTTCAATGGATTGACAAATTGCATTTTTTATATGGTTTGTTGAGAACTTTTTCTGAAAAAACTTACCAACTGATCGTCCGTTTTCCCAGTCGCGTTGCAAACCGCCAGCCAGGTGAGAAACAAAATACATCTCGCCAACATTTCACTTTTGCAGCTTGAATTCTTCAATTAACTGTTCTTGTGGTCACGGATTTTTTAAGTACGAGTGTTCCTTATATTAAGTGCGTTTCTCTCATTATAATCAACGTTTTTCGTTTAGTTCACCATCTTTTTCGCAAAGTCGCAATTAGATTTTCTTCCTAGAACTTTTACTTTGCCGCTCTCCGATTTATTTATTTACCGATTTCCGTGGGCTATTTATAGTGAGAGAGGTGTGTGCGTGTGCATTAAGGTGTTGTAGATCTTCTGTTTATATAATGACTCTTTATGTGTGCGATTTTTGGTTCGTTTCGATTGGAAAACCGCCCGAAAACGATCAAGAAAAAGCGAGGAACTAGGGGCGAGTAACACTGAGCAAAAAGGCAACCGTTCGTAGCCGAGTCCCACACAAGACTGGCCATTTGCCTTGGAGTGGAGTGGCCCAAAACCCCAGAGAGAGGCCCCGGAGAGGTAGTGGTAGTGGGCGAAGAATCGGAATCACGCAGAGAGATCGGCGGAGAGAGCGGGATCCCGTCGCCGCCAGAGTGTCTGGCGTGTCGCTTCCAATATCTTATCTTTGCCACTCCGACTCTTGGAGACTGGACGTCCAATACAGTGGAACGTTCCCAAGACAAACCACTAAACTGCAGAGCTAGGTTAAACCAGTGCATTTCTAATAATTCTTAGATGATTTCTTAATGAGGGATTCAATTAATCATCAGTATATCATTACATTGGAACTAGCATAAGGATTCGAATTTTATAAGAATGTATTTAATTAGTTCTGTTAGGAACGTTACTTTCAAAGTTGAAATTACTTGGTTTTCCATTTTTACAAAAAAAAATTAACCGCGAATTCTTCAGATCTTTCTCTCAACGTACATTTAAAAAGTAACCATAAAAGGATGCAAGCCAACAAAATTTATTGCATAATGCTTTAAAATCTGTTAAAACTAGCATAACTTGAAAATGATATTACCAATATGGATGTTTATTTAAAAAAATGTAATATCCACTTAATGAAAAAACAAAATGGTTATAATAAGAAATGATTTACAATCAATTAAAGTCCCTAGAAATTGTAAGATCACATTGGCTCATTGATAAAGTCGAAGAATATAGTTAATAATAATTTTAAGTGATTTTGAGAAGATCGATTTCTGTTCTTAAGTAGAATTGTTTTACTTAGCGACGTTCTGCTGTGGCAGCATAAAAACGATCACATTCACACACCGGCAGACAGAGAGAGCACTTGTGTGTGCGTGTGAAATTTATCTTCCTTTGTGCATCTCAAGAGGTTGCCTCACCAACAAAAGCAACAAAAAACATCTAAAACAAAGCGGCCAACAGTTGCACCAGCTGCTCAGCCAGCGGGGGAGGGGCAGGGGCGGCGGAGGAGGGGGGGTCAGGGTAAAACGTGAGCCGTCGAGGGCCCCGCTCCTGTGATTTATAGAGCCGCTGGCTAAGGAGTCCGCCTGGTGAGGATTTCGATGGGGGGGATGAGGAGGGGCGAGGAGCGAGGAGCAGTGGAGTTGCCGGTCTCCGTCTCCGTTTCGGTGTGAAACCTGCCAGACAGTCTGACGGCGGCGATAACTGCCCCCTCCTATCCCCCAATTTTATACCCCAACCCCTCGAACACCCGCCCCTGTTGCCCCTTTGTTTTCGGCTGTGCCACACTCCGTTTTGTGGTCTTCTTCGGAGATCACTAGGAAAAAAATCCCTAACGATATTATTATTGTAGCATGTCCATATTAATGATAATATCTTGGGACCTTTAGGAGCTAGAAATACGAAATTTGGGATGTAGCCTCTTACAAAAGCAACGCATATTCCATTTGCTTAAAATTATGATTACGACCACTTTTGTCTTTAGATGTCGTAAAAATTATTTTGGGCTTAAAGTTCGAAACTAAAAAGTAAAGTTTACTAAGCTAAAATATATTTTGAATCCTAGTCCTAAACATATTTTATATGAACTAAGTTTATATCAAAGAAAATAAATACACTGTCTGACACAAAATTGATGTTACGAATTTCTGATATATGTATTTTCTCCTCGTGTAAGGACGGGTAAACGAAGAAGACTCTAGACGGTTATAAGGGGCGGGGTTAAAACTCAAGTGGAGTGGACTGGCAGACAGTATGACGCCAAAATGCAAGACAAGACAACCTGGTCGATAACAAAGGTAAACAGGCAACGGCCAACGGGCAACCAAGGAGCAGAGCGACTGAAAAAGCCTCGGTCGTGGGATTCGATCGGGATTGTCGGCTCAGCCCAACTGGGTTCAGAACCAGATGCAGATACAGATATAGATACACGTACGCGCAGATACGGATTCAGATACGAGTGCACCCGCCCCTGCCGCTGAGTGCCCAACTAATCATTGTGTGATTCTTGTTTGTTTATTTGCCCGGCTTTATGAAGAGACTTTTCGGTAGAAATTATTTATTGTCGCCTGTGTTTATGTATCTGCGTATCCGAGTGTTCGAGTATCTCAGAGTAACTGTGTATCTGTGTGCGCAGCCCTTTGAGTGGGACACAATTAAACAGTTAGCTAGAAATCGAGACGATTACGGATTCCCCTAGATCAGCGAATTTAAACTATTCGGGAGTGACATAAAGTTGAAATTGTATTACTTATGGATTCAAATGCGTTTTATTTTTAAAGAATCTGCGGCTTTAGCTTTCTGTCATATACATGTCATTCGCTATACTACTGCCTAAAATTTAAGGGCCGTAAAAAATCATGACTTATTGCAACAATTCGCTTTGCCAATAATATTTTCCTGTTAAATATGAAAAACTGTCAATATTCTCAAGGCAAAGCAAATAAAACTGTACTCCAGTCAAGGGTTTCACCCATTGTCAGTGATCTGAAAAAATTAAAAACCCCCGAGACGTGTGTTCCTGCATAGCAGAAGAGACAATGGAAAAGAAATTCACCGATGGGGATCCCTGGGCCAATCGATCTGGCTGCCGGATCGCTATATAAACCCAGTAGAACCACGATCTGCCACAACAGTATCTCCACTGATATTCCATCATGAAGTTCTTCGTATTCTTTGCTATCGCCCTGGCTTTGGTGGCTTGTTTGGTGCAGGCTCAGCCCGTTCCTGATGAGGATCAGATTCCAGCGGCTAATCCTCTGGTTGATGAGGAAGTCCACCAGGAGGTGGTGGAGCACAGTCGCCAGAAGAGGGCTACCTGCGATCTTCTCTCCAAGTGGAACTGGAACCATACCGCCTGTGCCGCCCACTGTATTGCCAAGGGATTCAAAGGAGGCTACTGCAGCGACAAGGCCGTCTGTGTGTGCCGTCACTGATTTGGATTGGATTGGATAGTCTGGTCGAAATACACACATCCGGAAAACTATCAAAATAAAAATATTAAACTATACAAAAATTGTAAATATCTTAGAAATATACGATCTATTTAATCCATCAATTTACAAAATTAAAGTATTCAAGAAAAATATCTAAAAAAAAAAGCTCCGACTATGCTATTAGTAAAACGCGATCATAAAGAAAAGACATGGGTCCTTTATGCAAAAAAGAAAAATTAGGTAATATCCTTTAGTTAAAGGTGAGTGGATTAAACTTGTTATAAAAGGCTGTTAAAACAACATAAAGTATCCTTTAAGAACTCAACATGATGATCAAAATCGTTATTTTTGGTTTTTTCTAATTGGTGGCTTGAGCCTTAAAGCAATGAAAAAAAAAGTTTAGCATTTTTTGTTTACTAAAAAAAGGAATAACAGATTTTAGGCTAGAACTTTTAAACTTTAGAATCTAAAGTTTAGATTTACAATGTCATATAACGACTAAATTTGTCAGTGTCTAGTTATGCACTAATCGGAAACTGCATTCGTATATATTGTTTTCCGCATAATTTTCAAATAAACAATGCCATTTTGCCAAGTCTTACAACAATTAGACTTATTATCATAAACCGGTAGCGGTTAACTTTACTATAAAAGACAATTGAAAGCTGAACCAGGTAAACAGTTCTAAATGTGATATCACACGATGAAGATCACTATTATCCTGGTTGTTACTTTAGCTGCAATTTGCGCACTGCAGGCTCAATCTATTCCGGAGGATCCTCTGCAGCAGGATATTCAGAGAAATCTCATCCAGGATGTGAACACCAACGTTCGCCAGAAACGGGCCAACTGTAATCAACCTGATTGTAATGCCTTCTGTTCAAAAAAGGGCTTGATAGGTTACTGTGTAAAGAGGTGCCGTTGTGCATGATTTTTATTTGCATAAAGGCTTATAATAAAATAACGACCAGTGAATATATTAGTTAAGAGTATACTGAAATCTAAACAAAATCTATATAAAACCGCAATAAAATCTCTCTTAAATTCACCCAAGAGCCAAAAGTATTCTTTAGCAAGAATAATGAATGAATTCTTATCACCGCATTCGTTTAGCAGGGTCAAAAAATTGAACCCAAGCAAAAAAAAAGGTATAGCAACAATTTTCGCTGCACTTCCGTTTTTCTACGGATTTGCTTTATAAATATGGCAAAGTGCGACTACAATTCGTTCTTATCAATTAACCGAACGAACAGACGTCTAGAAATGATCGACATTACAAACAAACTGGGGAAAAAGAAAGAGAAACACGCGCAGAGAGCGAGATACACGACACTTAATTAACGCCAATTACAATGGTTAATAAGAGTATGTAGAAATTATCGCTGAACGCGACCGACTTGTGGGTTTCTTTTAATTTCCGAACGTTTTGGCGGCTATTTACGCGGTTCTATTGCCTTTGCCCTTTTATGGCAAGTGCAACCACTCGCGAGCAATTCCCCATTTGGACTGACTCTTCAGTTATCAGCACACTATATAATCTCAAGATGGCAGACGTTCTCGATCAAGAGCTAGAGAAAACACGAGATGAACATAGCGCAGCTCTCCCGAAAATTTGTATAGTTGCACATTCTTCTTGCTGCGATGCGAGAAAGACAGAGATTTGAATTTGGCGCGCAGTTTAACTATCGATATTTTAAAGGTTTTCAAAAATCATACTTACTCACTTAAATAAATATCTTTGTTAATACATAATAAAACCCTAATTAAAAAAGGATACTATTTTTTATAATATTATGTTTGATCATTTTGGTATAAAATAATATTACTTTGGAATAGATAAATATTCTTTAGAGCAATTTTATGGGAACTTGTACGTTAAATGTTTTATCATAAATACATTCAAATATTTTATATATATTGTTCATAAAAGTTAAGGTTCATAAAAAAATTATTTAGAATGTAATGGATTTTTGAAAACCAATTCATCTAAAATTCCCAAGAGTTGGTAACCTTAAAAATATTTTAGAACTAAATGTGACGATTGATAAGGCCTATCGATATTAGCTTATATTACCTATAAGGTTTCTCAGAAATATTTACTAGAGTTATTTTGACAACTGACCTGAACCACCGACACCCCCCGCCGACTCCTCTTGGCTATAAATTAAAAGAATTCCCCACTTATCGCCAAAAAACATTAAGGACCACGTCGCTCTTAAGTCATCGCAAATATACAGTACAGCACACGACTTTATCAACGCCGCACTTTCAAACGGAACGCGCTTGTGCTGACGTGGTGGCTGCAATTAGTTTTCACAATTATAATATTTAATCGATCAATTAAAAATATGCTGACGAAGGCGCTAGTCCTGTTCGGCCTGCTGGCCCTGGCCCAAGGATACAGCTTCACCTCCCGCGAGGTCAAGTGTCACGGTGAGGAAATAACCTTTATAAATCAGCAACAGGCGGCTTTGCACTTGTTGGCCCTGGAACCATGTAAACGGGATTCTATTAATTATAGTGTGCAAGGCCGTGGTGACGGAACTGGAGGAGGCCGTTGCCAAGGAGGATTCCCATAAGATGGCCGATGTCAGTGGCTTCCGCCTGGATGCCCAGGGAAATTCGATTAGCAAGAAGGTCCGCCTCGTTAAATCTGAGATGTACCTTACCGAACTGATGGAGGGTATTTGTGAGTATATCTACATATCTATCTCAATTTAATGCACCCATAAGCTCTATAACAATATGTGATTCCACGTTGTATTTTCACTAAACTAGTGTTCGTATTAAATATAACAGAAGCTTAAACGTGCACGCAGTTATTAAGTCTAACCTTTAAACGAGTTTTTAAATTATTATATTATTATGAAATCTACTAAATCCTGTTTTCAATTACTCATTCTATTAGGTGAAAAAATGGAAGATTACCTGAAGGCAACCTACAAGAGCAATGGTAAATTCACACTCCTGAAGATGATCGTCAATGGCCAAATGAATCCCGAATCCTCGTTGGTGGACTTTGTGCAAGACGGCGATCTTAACAAGAGCCTGGGACACTTCTGCAACGAGGTGCTGGAGGACAACGATGAGATCTTCGTAAAGGCCTTCCAGGCCGAAGAGCTCGGCAACGATCTCGACATCAAGATCTGTTCGGAGCAGGCTAGTTACTGCGATGAGGCGCCCGTCCAGGAGGAGTACGACTTTGATGGCAAGGAGGAGCTGTAGCTTGTCCCAGTGATAGCCTAGTCAATTAACGAATTTCCTTGATCGCCGACAGTGCTGATCCTTGTACTGATCTTTCGAACGAAAATTATTTTTAGCTAAAGTAAAAGAAAACCACCAAGCCAATTGTTATCAATTAGATACGACAATAAATTCCAAGTGCAATGCCTTTAATATTTTATTAACGAGTAAGTGCTTAATATCATTTTCGGTTTAATCCTCCTTGCTGTAAAGCAAACGTGTTGGATGAGATGTTTTTCGGATCACTCCGCTGCTACTTACGGTTCATCGGTGACATTACGCAGCATCTGGTGGCGGATAACCAGGAACGGAGCTCCAAATCCGACGATCCCCGCAATGAGGTAGCATAATGTGAAGCGCATCGGGCTATCCAAGCCAAAGGGCAAATTCTGTAAAAGATTATAGAAGCTCTAAGATTGCTAAGCATGGGTAAAACTGGTAAGATTACCGCTCCGGGACAACCTCCTCCATATCCGTGTCCATGGCGCTTTAGTGGCCCGCATATCTGGCTAATGGGCTTACGAAGTGAGGACCACATAACTAAATTTTAAAAAGCTTTTTGAGACAAAAATATTAAGTTCTTTGATAGCTAGCGAATGAGAAGTGACTCCCTGATTTCCAACGTCTGAATGACAAGTTCCTTGCTTTGAATTATCGCCTACTATTGCCATTGTTGTTTTGGGTATGTTGAAAAGTAACAGGGTTATTATGATACATATGAATGATGTACTCTATGACTATGTTTTAAAATTTAAACAAACATTGAATTAGATTATTATTCATTGCTAACCGATAGGAACACGATTAGGAAGATAGTTTCTATATGATATTGTTAAATGACTTGGGTACTAATCCATGGTCCTATCACGTCTAGATACACATATTAATGCGCAGTCATTCCAATCGGATGATCCTTATAATATAACCATCCTTTAAATGAAAACATCCATCGCTCGGTTCTACGGTTACGGGTAACTTTATTTCGTTTCCACTTTTGACTTAAATTTAAGCTGTAACACACTGAAATGGCCTCCCGGCTGCTTTACCAGATAACGCTACATCTGAAAAGTAAATAATTATATGATAAATGGAATACACATTCAGAATCGACCAAACTAACCTTACATTTGTTGTTGCTGTCGCCTGGGGAGCACCTTACTTCTTGAGCAGCTGGTGCCTGACGATCAGGAAGGGCGATCCGAAGCCCAAAACACAGCCGATGGTGAACAGGGCGGTGATCCTGTACTTGTTCGTCAGTCCGAAGGGCAGGTTCTGCAAAATTATAGATTTTTTTCCGGTGTTAGGATTGATTTTCCACCCAATCCTAATGTGGTCACGGATATTATGTAACCCGCGGGTAGCGCCTGTTTTCCGGTACTCACCTCGCCGGGAACTCCGCCGTGTCCGCTGAGGCGAACCATCGACTGGGAGAAGTTGCGTGCAATCACACTGCTGCGGCCCAACATTTTGCAATTTGGTTTATTTCAATAAGAATTACAGAAAAATAGAGTTCGCAGTTGGTTCGCGAATTAGAGATGACAGACGGTCGATAGCTCACCTGCCGATTACATTTCGTTAACAGCGAGTGGGGGTGCTGTTAACATTGCCTATCGGTATTTAAGTCCTTTCAAAATATATATTTGTTTGAATGCACTACAGAATATAGATTTCAAATTTTTCATATTTACTTTTATACTTTAAACTATCGGTTTAATATATTTTGTTAAGAGTAAAGTCGTTATTTGGCATGCCTAATCTTATTTTGCAATATTCCATATTACGAGAGAACACCAGTTTGCGTCCTAAAAAATAGTCTGAAGAATCGAAGATCTGAAAGAATAACCCTGTATATCCACAGTTCCAAAATTTACAAAATTCTGAAGAATCGAAGATCTGAAAGAATAACCCTGTATATCCACAGTTCCAAAACTCACAAATAAATAGAAAAATAATCAACGTAGATTGGGACTGATCACTGTTGGATAAGTAATTAGCGATCAGGTTTGCTCTGCTGAACGCCCATGATACCTCACGATGGCAAAAATATGTTACTTCAAGAACTGCACCAGACAATTTTTAATTATTTTAAATTGGTCATACCATAAGTTTTTGACTTATAAACAAATTTATTTTTATTAAAAATGCGTTTGAAAAAACTTTATCCGTTGCCAATGCAATTTAAGCATTGTGCACAGCAATCGCAAAAGTGATCAGTTATCATCATTTCTGAATTTTGGTCTATTTAAAAATAATATTTATATGTATATAAAAACACGAGTCCTGATGATAGTTTGACAAGTGCAACTATCGCTTAGTCACTGCTTTCACTTAAGCAGGTGTATCGCTAAGTGTGACCGTACTCGCGCATAAAAACACCGAGCCCGTGGATAGCTCCCATTCCTTGTGATCTCGATCAGTTGTATGAAAAAAATTCTCGGCCAGAATGGAAGAGGATCCGGTGGAAGTGCTGGAGCGCACTTTTATATTCGACCCGATCGGTTTCGGGTACATCAACATGTCCCACGGAATGCTGGTGGAGATCTCCGAGGAGCTTCGTGCGAAGTTCCCTAAAGAACCGCGTCTGCAGTTCTCCCAGCTGAACAACCTTCACCTGGCGTCCCGAAGTGGCGAGATTTTGAGATTCGTCGAGATTCTGAACTCCGTTGGCGGCCGGGCGATGCAGTCCCACCTGGTCAATACAGTGAGTACCCGATGGACGAGACACCTTGTTAATGGAATGCCTTTTTGCGTAATTGTCTTAATTTACTACTGCGTCATTAATGAAAATCGCCGCCGCATGTATACGTATTATTCGGTTTATATGTAAAAACAAATTCTGCTGTCGAATAGAGCGGGTCTATACGCTCCATTGCTGGTTTTTAGCTTTAGGTATTTACTTGGTTTGTCATTGTTTATGAGAGAGAACGAGTGAGAGAAAGAGAAATAGTGTTCTTCCCGTTGTACAGGGAACACCAGCTAACCGGGAAATATAATATTCATTAATTTTATATTTCCTATTAATAAATTTTATTTTTACAATTTTATTTTTCTTATATAAATTGTAAAACCGCAAACGGATGATAAAGAAAGATTTTTAAACTAAAAAAAATTGTTATTGAATTCTTTGTTTGACCAAGAAAAAGAACATAAAATCTGATCACTTTTTGTTTTGATATATGTACCAAAATGTAATTTCAACAACTATTATATTTTGGTTATACTCGTACTTTTTGAACCGAGGAAATATGGGAAACATTCATCTTAGGAATATGAAATCTTCTTAATGGGAATATAGTAGTAGAACCTGTTGTGTTTCTATAACGTTAATGCCTGCCAAAAAGACAAGCAAAATCGCAGGCAATTAATGACTGAACAATTGGGAGGAAAACCCTATTTAAGGCGCCTAAAGTCACTTTTACAATCAATTGTATATCAAACGGATGACACTCGGTCCATCTTTAACCAATTACTCAGGGGTGGCATGGCTATCTGGACACGGAACTGGCCTGCTGCCAGACCCCGAGTGCTTTGCAGTTTCCTGAAATCCCAAACGTGCGTTTTTATTAATTTGTTTATTAACAAAATGTTTTCGACACCTTTGTTGCTGCGTCGTAATCTAATCGAAGTGTTTGGAAAAGCATACATAGGTCTCATAAATAATGCTACTCCATTGCATTATATTTAAAGATGTTGAATATTGATTGAAGATTAACAAACAGAAAAAAATGTTCATTTTATTTAACCTCTTGATCCAATTTTATAGTAGTTCCTCTATTTATATGGAATAATTCTTAGGAAAAAAGGCAGTTTCTTATCACATTTGGCATATAGGTTAACGATTTCTGTATTAAACATTTATTTCGAATATGACTCAGCTGCTGATGCTGATCCAAAATATTCTTAGAAATGAATATTAAAATTTGAGTTCAAACCCTGATACAAAATAAGGTATTTTATGATTATGGTTAGAGATCTATCCTAGCTAGAACATTTTTATTACAATCATTCCTCTCCCTATAAATAGATTTGATATTTTTGAAATCAGATATGTTTTATTGATATAACAAAATATCAACATTTGTTTGCTGTGTAGAAATGTGGTTGACTCTGGTTCCACACCCCCTCTTGTTTGTCTCGTTCTCTCTTTGAGAAATGGCTCACAGGAATGCAGGCGAACAGCTGCGGGCGGTAAACAAACCCTCAAGGACCTCTCTCCGCGAACAGCTGTTTGGTCCTGCGCAGGATCTACCGCTCCCTCTCGATGCGTTTCGTTTCCCTTCGATACGATTCAACCCCCAAAATAACTGGCAGCGTATGCAAACTTAGGGTTGAGAATGGAATCGTGAGCCTGGCGAAGTTTTATCGAGTTTTTGCTCGGTGCTCGGGCCTCCACTGTCCAGGCAGCTGCCAGTTAAAATTTAGATTCCAGGCCATGCACGCGGAGCTGTATCGGTAATACTTAGATGGATTAATTCCCAGCTTCAGCAAGGAAAGCCTTCAAATCAATCCAATTTTCCCCAAACTAATTGCAGCACTCGCAAGCGCTGGTATGAGTCCGCTTGGCCAGGAGCCGGATTCTGGCGAGGAGCTAACGACACGCTGCCCGTGACCAACTACATCACGTATCCGGCGGTGAGTGTCCCTGGCCAGCAGTTTCTTGACCCAGATCCAGATGCTGCTATTGCTATTTCCGTGGCACAACGCAGTTGCGCCAAGTTTATGGACTTTGGCCTGGATGTTTTGCTGTTTTGCCCGATTTTCGCCCATGTAAAGCTACAGCACAAAGAACAAAGAAAGCATGCACGTTTTCCCACAGATCTTATACCTTACATTTATCACTTGCGACGCACTATTTTCGTCCAACCTTGACTGTGAAACGGCTGCGCACGCACATCATAAGTTCTCTACTTCCCCCCGTGTCTAACGTTCTATTTTCTGTACTCTATCCCCCAGAATTTCGATCAGCCAGATGGACAATCGCTGACCCCGTTAACGATGGCCGCGATGTCGGGAAATGTGAAATTTGTCAAGACCCTGCTATCGCACTACGATGTGGACTTGGAGCGGGAGTGCAATGTCATCTTTGACGGAATGGTGGTCTACGGCGCCACTGCCCTGTGGGTGGCTGCCGGAATGGGGCATCTGCCGATTGTCAAGATGCTCGTCCAAGCGGGAGCGGCCATCAATCACAACACCAAGGCGCAGTCGTCGCCGCTGAGAGCTGCCTGCTATGAGGGTGAGAATCGATCGATGGTGTCTCCATCCAATCCGTATTAGGATTAATATCCCAAATACAAACTATATACATTGAACTATGTTATTAATAAGACCTTCCCCCACAGGTCGCTTGGACATCGTCGAATTCCTCATACATAATGGAGCTGACGTAAATGCCACGAATTTGTTCAACAACAACACGCTTATGATTGCCGCCTACAAGGGTCACCACCTGGTGGTAAACACCCTGCTTCAGAATGGATCTAGGGCCAATGATCAGGCCCTGTGTGGAGCCACTGCCTTGCACTATGCGGCGGAGAGCGGGCACCTGGATGTGGTGGTGACTCTGCTGGATCATGGAGCCACTCTTAAAAAGAATGAACTGGGAATCACACCCGCCCTGCAGGCAGCTGAGCGACTCAATGAGGATGTTCTCGAGGCATTTATCCAGCGGCCAGGACTGATGAGCTTAGAGGAGCAGATCACAGCATTGGAGCTAATGGGAGCCACCTATGCGAATGACAAAACCAAATACGATGTGAATAAGGCGTACAGCTATCTGCTGAGGGCCATGCAGCTGCGTTACAGCAATCCACGCGGTGTGATTCGCAAGAAAGTTCAGCCCACGGTGCCCGCCTACGACAATTGGTTCGAGACTGAAAACCTGCCCGAACTGTATGCCATCAAACTGAATCACCACTCCATTCACATGGAATCGCTGGCCATAAGGGAGCGTATACTGGGTCGCAACAATCCGGAGTTGCCTCAGGCAATCATCTATCGCGGAGCTGTGATGGCGGACCAAGGCAGATTCTACCAGTGCCAGGTGCTTTGGAACTACGCCATAGATCTACGAATGCGTAATAATGTGAGTTTAACGTATACATAATATGTGTATAGGTCGACTTTATGATCATTTTTGTTTAATCTTTGCCAGGTTTCGGTGGATCGCGATCTCTTACGTTTTGCCCAGCTATTCGCTCAGATTTTGCGGGTAGAGACCCACAACCTTACGTTGGACCACGTTCTGCCGGTTTTGGCCAAGTGCCAGCAGGAGATCGAGAACAATAAGTTTAAAATTAAGGAAGCCAAGCCGAACACTTGCCCCAGACTGTGGCAGGATCAGAACAATCAGAACTGCATTACGGCGCTGTATCTGATCAAGATCGTTACCCATTTGGCGCGACGCAAAAATGACCAGCACATTGACGAGGAGCACATTCAGCAGCTGTTCCTGGTGGTGCGCAAGTTCATACAGAACGACACTCGTCTGCAGGACGGACAGACATTGCTGCACATCGCAGTCAACGGAGTGATGCCGGTGGATGAGTTCTACACCAATGAAATGTGCCGGTAGGACTAAGATTGATGGATGTTAAATTTCAAGACTAAACCTTTTGTTTCCACCACAGATTCCCCTGCTATGCAACTGCTTTGGTTCTGGTTCACTGCGGCGCCTCTGTGGTAGCCGTAGATGCGGCTAGGAACACCCCGCTGCACATCCTAGTCACCAAGATAAATACCGCCCAGGATCGCCAGGCGGAGATGGCGCGCATCCTGCAACTGTTCGTGGAGGCAGGAGCCCACTTGGACGCGGTTAATGCGGCGGGACAGACAGCGGCCATGGCCTGCAAGCAACGTAAGTTATTAAATAGGATTCCACTTGACCCTATTAAAACGATTTCACTTTGCAGCTCTCTTGGCCAATCGGCTGCACGCCCATCAGAATGCCCACACCAGCCTCAAGTGCCTGGCTGCCCGCACCATCGCCACCAATCGGCTGAACTTCAAGGGTCTGATACCCACGCAACTGGAGGCCTTCATACAAATGCACAGCGTGCACAAGGTGCTCCCGTAGATTGCCAACGGCATGAACCGCAACTGAAGTAATTAGAACTGTGAATACACTGGGCCACGTGGGAACACATTTATGTATCAATATGTACAAGCTTGGGTGTCTGTATGTACGAGATATATATCGAATTTAGCGACTTAATTTAGCCAAAAGAATGCAAAGGAAAATGTTTTATTTTTTTTTACACATTTTATTTAATATTTTTCACTCTTAGTTTATTTACAATTACAATCTGTAACAACTGCACACGTGGACTGACTGTTTGTTTGTAATCATTAATCATAACCATACCTATGTAAAATCATTTTGTACATTTTTTATGTAAAACTATTATTCGCTGTGCAAGAGGGCGCAGGCCACCTAAGTTGAATCAATCGAATTGATTATGTTTTTTGGGTGCAAGAGAAATAAAAGAACAAACCAAAAAGAATTTAATCACAGATGACCAAGACGAAGTATACATGCTTATATACAATTTTATAATCGGGATATATGGGCTAGATGTCAGCATCGCTGATCTTGTGGTTGTTGTGGCGCACCTGAGGATACACCTGTGGCTGGCGCATCACCTCCTCGTAGGATGGTGGTGGGGCTTTAGATACAAATCATTACTAGTTGGCGAAAAAAAGAAGACCTGACCTAAACTCACCATTGATCACATAGTCCTCATCGTGCATATAAGCAGGATTTATCACCGCATCCGTGGGATATGTTCTTTCGATTGTCCGCTCCTCCAAGGTGGAGCGTTGCGAGCGATGCGAGTACCGCTGCAGATTCTCCGTGTTTCGGTGAAAGTTGTTCATATAATGATCTTCGCGCTCCACATCATCCTGCTGCAGCTGGATCACATGGACTGAGGGACGTCGTTCTGATAATATAACAAACACTTGAGTTATTAATTTGATTCTAATTTTAGCTAGCTGATAAGAACGATATGAATTACTATTTTGGGTTATTATCTAATGGATGTCAGGATAATACTCATAGACAAAGAATTGTGATGTGAGTATATATAAATGTTAAAAATGTTTATTTATATATGTACTATAATTATATTTTTTCTTTTAAATGAACCCTACCTGGATCGGCAATGGCATCGGTGTAGTTTTCGCCAAAGCGAAAGGGAGCTGCCAAGGACTTTTTGCACTTGAGGAACAATACGATCAGTATCCAACCCAGGATGAGAACCAGATAGACGAATCCCAGCATGCTCATGTGAAGGCCGTTAATCAGACCCAGAGGGTCTGCGAGGCTGTAACTTTTCCTAGACTGCTCCTAGCGCTCCACAGGGGTAGCCAAAAATCGATAAATGCTGTCACGTTGGCGGCGTCGAGTGGTCATTGTTGTCGCCCGACGACTGGCACGGAACAAGAACAACTGACCCATAACTGGCCAGTTAGCCAGAAAGTCGGAACAGCAACGGCGCTGCCGAGGGACCGTCGCCATATCAGCGGATGGCCACAACAGAAACCCAGTGGAAACAAGTGGGAGGTGTCCAAAGGATGGGGGCTTTCAGAGTCCGTTTCCAGTGTTTGTCAACTTTGATTTCTGGATAAGCATTAAAAATTCCCTATATGTATGACAATAGAATATACCCCTTAATGATAAGGGACAAAATAGAGTAACACGTATGGTTAAACACTCTCCCCCGGGAGCAAGGGATGAGCTATGAGCTCATTTGAATGGAAATTAACTAATTCGGTTGACGGCTCTCCACATCGCATATGTTCGTGCCAAACGCAACGTCATGGTTGTGGGGTTAATAGCCCACTTAGCATTATGCGCCCTTTCGGCTGTAACCTGCCCAAAAATAGACCCCCGAAAAATTGCTTAAGTGACCTTAGGAACTCCGATTCGATTGCAATTGGCTTTTATTTCTCTTTTCACTTTTATTTACTTGATGTTATGTTTTTCTTTTCTATTGTGTGCTTTGAATTTGTTAATAAATTATTAAAGCCTTAATTCTAAGGGGTCATGACTTACGAGCTCCATTCCTAACAATAAGGAGGCGTAAACTAAGTTAACACTAGTTCTTGCGGAGACCGGAGGGGTCTCCGATTGGGAAAGTTGTTACAGCGGCGGTCAAAAGAATAAAGGGAAACGATTAGTTTATAGTTTAACTTTATCAATTAAGAGGTATTTTGAATTGAAATGGATAGTCCACATGATGTTACTTTATCTCGATCTTGATCTATCAGGATTCTTAATATTTTGGATCGTATACAATTTCGGAGAATAGATTTTATTGCCATTCTTTCGACCTCAGCTGTACATTTTCCTTTGATATACGGGAGTTTCGGGATACGTATCGATTAGCTTATGGCACGAGTGGGTTAGTGTGGGCCAACTATTTGGATTAGTGCAGTGGACCTTAGGGCTACGTATGCATATCGCTTACAAACTACTCAAGTCGGTACAGTCGGAACCGTACTATCACATGGTTTTTTGAGTGGGCAGGTGCAACATCCTGCTGCTGCTGCTGCTGGTTGCTTCTGCTGCCTCACAGGCTCGTCGTGGCCTGCAGCTTGAGGTAGCGCGTCCCATTCTCCGCATCCGCCAGGCGGGCTATGTGATCCGAGGCGGCGTAGCAAGTGGTGGCCGTTGGAGTGCCCGGCCTGCTGTTATTATTATTATTGTGCATGCTGCTGCTGTTGCTGCCAATACTATCGTTATTCCTGCTGCCATTGCCATTACCACTCCCACCCGTCTGCCGAATCCTAGTGGCTCCCCAGATCAGGACCAGCACGGAGGTGACCAGCACTCCAAGGCCCAATCCCGGCAAGAAACTCTTGTTCAGCGAATCAATCACCGTGTAACTGTGCAGCAAAGTGGATTGCTGAGTCTGTTGCGGTTGACTTCCGACCACCGAATTGAAACGACGCTGATTCAGCTGGTAATCCTCACCAGCTTCGTGAACTGCCTCCGGTTTTAGCTCATTGGCCGTGTAGTAGGGACGTCGCTGGTATTGACGGGATACGGGAACGGAGCCCGGACTGCTCCTCTCCAGCTGAGTGATGTTGGAGCAACCGATGTTCAGTTCCGCCTCGGGTTTCTTCTCTTGGATCATCACCAGACAAAAGCGATAGCTGAAGGAGGAATGGTTAACGTTAGTAATTTAATCAGGTAATTTAACAAAGGCAATCTCACCTCTCGCCTATTTCCAGGGATGAACTGTCCGGCACTATGACACTCACTGTGTTCTGACCATTGACCACTTTACTCTCGCAATGGATCTATAAATGATAATATTAAAGAATCAGAAAATTGTACTTCATGTTTAGTTTATTTCAGCTAATTACCGGTGAATTGTCTATAAGAATCTCGTTTATGTGCTCCTCCTTGTAGACAAAAATTGCATCACACATATAGTCTTTCTTGCTAAGATTCAGGAGCCAGGTGAGGATCAGGCCGTAGTCCGCCGAGAAATGCAGCTCGTGTAGAATAATCTGTGGGTAGAGAATTTCGTTTTACATTTTGTATTTTTTTTATTATTTTATAATAGTTTATAATGGTTTTTGAAAGCAGTAGTAAATAGTACAAATTGCTGAGTAAATAGCATACAGTAAATATAGTAAAGTAGTATATATAAAGTATAGTATAAAAAGACCTTGAACTTGTGATAAGAAAAACTTTAGGAACTCTGAATGGAACCTTAATAAAGATCTTTAAATGGGTTTTACTGCTTTAATAAACACCGAATTTTTATAAATGGATAGTTATTATTATTAAGGTATTTTCTAAACTTTTTATAAGTCAAGTAACTAAATAGTGCCTCATTTTAATTAAGATATGTTAGATATTTAGCTCTACAAAGAGCAACCCTTACCTCCTCCGACAGATCCTTGATGGGCGACGTCTGATTGGGTTTGGCCAGCGTCTCCAGGTGCTGCATGATGTTGTTGTTATCCTTCTCCACGTTGTCCATGTCGCAGCTGAGTGTCTCCACGGGAACCTGGAGGAGCGGAGCTCCCTCCAGCCTTGGCGGAGTCACACAGGAGGCACTGAGGCTGGAATGGAGCTGGGACTCCTGCAACCACTCGGCAAATGGCCGGATGCTGCAGTCGCAGGACAGAGGATTCTCCTGCATCTGCAGACTCTCCAGTTCCCGAGCTCCGTCCATCGCATTCCGGGCCACAATGGAGATATCATTTCCCGCCAGCCGTAACTCCCTGAGAGACGGTAGCGGTGCTATCAAGTCGGAGGTCAGTGCTCGCAGAAAGTTGTGGGTGAGATCCAGTACGGTCAGACGCGACAAATGCTGCAGCGAGGCACTGGAGATGGCCACGATGCCGTTGTAGCTCAGATCCAGGCTGTCCAGAGCTCCCAAGCCGAAGAAGGCGTGATCCTGCAGGACATCGATTTGGTTGTGGCGCAGGGAGAGGCTCACCAGTCTCGAGAAATTGGCCAGAGCCTTGTTTTGGATGCTCTTGATCAGATTCCGATTGAGATTCAAACTTTCCAGATTCTTCATTCCAGGCAGAGTCTGCTCACTCAGCGGTCCATTCAGGTTATTGGCCTGCAGATCCAATTGGCGTAGACTGAAGCACTGGCTCAGTGATCTCAAGCTCTGGGCATAGTCACCCAACCTATTTCCGCCCAGCTTCAGCACCTCCAGCTTCCTAAGATTCCCAAATGTGCGCTGCGAAATGCTTGAGATCTGGTTGTTGCTCAGCTCCAGATAGACCAGGCTGGTCAAACCCACAAAATCGGCGGTGCCCAATGCCTTGATTTTGTTGTTGGCCAAGTCCAGACGCTCTAGGGCTCCCAGCGTGGACAAAGCGTTCCAGGGCACACTCATCAGGGCATTTCCGGGCAGACCAAGTGCCTGCAGAGGTCCGCGGATTCCCAGGAAGGCGGACTTGTGCACCCGCTTGATCTCGCCCGAGGAGATTACCAGGCCATGCAGCGAAACGCCATCAAAGATCTTGGCGTCGCTCAGGAAGGTCACGTTGCGCAAGGAACAGTCCAGCAAAGAGATCGAGTAGGGAGAGGTCCGAAGCCTGTCCGCCAGGAGCTGTAAAATCGAAATCAAAGATATAGATAAGTTAGCTATGAAGATATATATATTTGGATAAGGTTAGGGAGTAACTACGTTTAGCTAGGCCGGTAGCATACATTTTGGTTTTGATTTTTTTGCCTATTATTGGAACCTATACCTATCATATCATTATTTAACATATTTTTGTTAATTAAATAAAAAGATTATAAATTGATCATCACAAACATGAAGTGCAACACTCACAGGACTCCGTGGCGCAATGGTAGCGCGTCCGACTCCAGATCGGAAGGTTGCGTGTTCAAATCACGTCGGGGTCAATATGGGAAGTTTAAACTTTTTTTTTGTATCATAACCTAACCTTAAAGGTCTTGATCTGACTGATTGAATGCGATACTTTTTATCAGATGACTTATTTTTAGGTACACAAATAATCAAGCTATTGTTTTTGTATTTATTTAAAAGACAAACGTGGCGAGAAAGAGGGTTTCTCATAGCTGAATGCACCTATCTTATCAGTTTTTCTAAAAGGTTTTTGATCAATAAACTTTAGTTATTGATTAGTTTAAAGAATCATTGTGGATTTTACAGGACTCCGTGGCGCAATGGTAGCGCGTCTGACTCCAGATCAGAAGGTTGCGTGTTCAAATCACGTCGGGGTCAAAGTTAAACATTTAGACAAATGTTTAATTTTTTTTATAAAATAGCTAACTTTTAAATTGATCAGACTATTTCGATACAAATAACACAGGTACACAGCAAAAATTTTCCATGAACCACTTCTAGTTTTCGATGATAATTGGATCCTCCTGAGCCAAAGTCCCATACAATCTTGTGTTTCATCACAGAATACAAAAACCGATGTCTGCAGACATTTTAAATGATGAGGCTTTTATAATTGGACCTATCTTTAATATTTTCGCTGAAACAGACTCTCAATACATGACGGCATTGCTTAAAAATAGTCCCCATCTTGAATCATTACCCATGTCTTTGGAATTTTACGACAAGTTGAAATTCCTTTATTTTTTACACTTTCTCTGATTGAAAGCCGCCCTTAAAAAATAAATCTTAAATGGAAGTAATTTTTATTTTGCTTGGAATCTATTGGCCACAGTATGCTTTAGTTTATGTTAAAATATTTATGTCTTTATGACTCTTTCCAACTTTTCAAAATAGGAAATTCTTATTTAACTCCAGAACTTGGAAAGTTAAAGTATATAATCTAGAAGTAATCTAGAAGTTCTTTAAAAAAGGCCTTACCAACATTCCGTGCAGGTCAATGTTGCACCGTAGTGTGTGTGGCAGATCGCATCCGCACTCGAGTTCCGCGTTCCGGGTGCCCGTGATATTGGGGCACTTCCACTCCATGAGGCTGTCGTCCACGGGCAGCGGCAACGAGGACACCTGCTCTGCCTTGCGTTTCCTCGGAGCGCTCTTGTTGACATATTTTCCGGATGAGGACTTGGTCTTTCCCCTTTCCCTGGGAACAGGGGCGGGAACTGCTGCTGCGGATACCACATAGGCGATGGGCGTGGTGGGCGATGGCGAGGATGAGGATGAGGGGCTCGTGCTGGTCGTGGTGGTGCTGTCCTCTAGCAGATCCTTGAGGTCACTGGCCGCTGCCAGGGCGCACAGCAGCGAGAGCATGAGAATTGGGCTGTAAATGGAAAAATTTTCATGGAAATTAGTCGGACAAGCATTGAAAAGCGAAAACACTTGGAAGCTGGGAGGGATGCACTTGCTCTGGCACTCCCCCACACCCCTCGCACATCATCAGATCGTGCGTTTTTAGGTCAAGCCGCAGTTGTCACTGACACTCTGACACACAAACACCCACGCAGTGCATCTGTGTCCAGCATCCAGTGGATGTGGATGCGTTTCGGTCTAAAGATTCCCATTGTTATCTCTGCAAGACAATTTGCCAATTTAGAGCTTAACGCAATCAAAGCGATTTATTGAATGCACTGAGAGATATGTCTTGGGATCTTATTTGTCTAAGATACTATAAAAAAAGGATATATACTTTTTACGATTTTATATCAGATATTTCCTAGAGATAGCTAAACAAATTTTTAGGAAAATATGTATTTTAAAGACAATTGCTTAGTATATGAGTCACCCCTATAGGCGAGTAACCCGTACATTTTTCCCATATCATCAGACCGCTCCCGAGTGCCGCCTCCCACTTCCAGAAGAAAACAATAACTGCGTGCGAGGCTTTAAAAACCCAGATTTCGGGCGCTACGCATCCAGTGCCGTAGAAATAATTCCGCAGCAAAGTGCCCAGTACTCGCAGTTGCCGCGGAGGGAAGCGCTCTAGAATCTCTCCGAACCGAAGGATTAGCAGTGGTCCCAATCAATCTATACCCCTGTAACGAAATGGCTAGTCACCTGCCCAAAGGTGGTGCCCTCGTCCTGGTTCTCAATCTTCTCCTGCTTTCGCAGTGGGAGACGGAGTCCAAGCTGCTGACACGTTGCCAGTTGGCCAAGGAGCTCTTGCGTCACGACTTTCCCCGCAGTTATCTGTCCAATTGTAAGTATAGTTGAATATAACTAACCCAAAGATGGAGCTCTACCAAATATAGGGTTAGTGAAGGCATTGGTGTAAAAGTTTTTTAAAGTTTTAAAAGTGTTTCATAGCCAATACATTAAAAAAAGTTTAAGTTTTAAAGATTTTTAATAAATTAGCAAGTTTTTTGATATCGGAATTATATTATATAGGAAATAGGAAACCCTATATCGTACTACAGTAAAACCCCAATAAACAATATAATTTTTTAATTTTTTAAGGTTGTTAATTAAAGAAGCATTTCAGGACTATGGATTTATATCTTATAGGATTTTAAACAAAGCTTTTTTTTGAACGCGCGTTATATTGTGTTGCAGTAGAACCCTAATAAAGTTTTATAGGCCATAAAGAGTATAATGACCTACTTAACTCAAGTTCCAGTTGTAAATCGTGAAAAACAAATGTATTTATTATAAGATAAGACAAAATATTATAATTTTGTAAGAATAAGCACATCTATAATCCCTTTCTCTTATTTTAAGGGGTTTGTCTAGTGGAGGCGGAGAGTGGACGCAGTACGTCAAAATCCATGCAACTGCCCAACCAGAGCGTCAGCTATGGACTTTTCCAGGTGCGTTAACCATATCTCCCTATCTACTTGGACCAGTCTATGCTAATCCCGAAAATTTCACAGATCAACAGCAAAAACTGGTGTCGCAAAGGTCGTCGTGGAGGCATATGCAACATCAAATGCGAAGGTGAGTCCGCATTCCCCAAAACGCCCACGTAAAAAATATGAATTTGAACCCCCCTTCCATTGTAGAGTTCCTCAATGACGAGATCTCGGATGACTCACGCTGTGCCATGCAGATCTTCAACCGCCACGGATTTCAGGCCTGGCCCGGATGGATGAGCAAATGTCGTGGGCGCACGCTGCCCGATGTTTCGCGCTGCTAGGACTGCTTTTCTACTCGATCTTAACCTTAACTAACTCTATGCATAGCTACTAAATCATCATATAAAGCCTAAGTCACTATGTCTGAAAAAATGTGTATTTATTTGTAGCGTGATTAAAATATTTTCAGTATTTTCACGCTATCAGTTGCAGAAGCTATTGCAAAGCTTGTGTTTTTCCCCGAATGCTAATCGCTCACCTTTGACAAATTAAAAGTATCATATAGAATATTCATTTTATATGTTTCTTGGAATCCCGCATCGAAAAGTAAAGCTTTCACTTTATTAAACAATAATATGTTTGGGAAGGGAATTTTTAATTATAAATGTTGCTAATAAAGACAGCAATAATTTAAATAATGACTTTATACGGCATTTTTGTATAGATTATCTCTACTTATTATACCAAGACCTGGGAATTTATTTCGCACACTTTGATAATTATTAAAATTCTTATGAAAATCTAAATATAGTTGGTAATCATAAAGCATTATCGTTTGCTAAATAAAGTTGCGTGAAATACCGATAAAATAAATAAAGATGATATGTTTGGATCAATGAACTTTTTCTTATTCAATTGATTAATATTGCAAATATTACGAAAAAAGTTCTGGGAATTACAGACCCACCCGAAACCCGGGGAGTCTGTTACCCCCTCTCCGAGTCACCCTAAATTATCTGATTTGTCAGAGAGTTCAGGTAGCAAGTCAACCGTGACAACCGCGCACCTTATCAGCTTTATCAGACTGCCGAGCAAATTCACATGGGCTGTGCTCGGCGATCGGCGTTTTGGGAGAGAATTACCTCGACTCAAATGCGAACTGAGTCGCAATTGTATCTGAGAAATACTTGGGCGTTCAGTACTTAAACTCGGGTCAGCAGCGTCGCACCGGCGGGCTAGCTTCTCATCGGATCCGAAACCGATCGGTTGTACAAATCATATGTATTTGAAAGCACGCCATCGCAAAAACGAAACCCACGAAACGGTGTAGAAGATACAGATACTCGCATACTTTCCACCAGCAAACTCGTTTCCTGTTGCCGAGATCGCTGTTGTTCTGCGTTAATTAGGTAAACAAAGTGAACAAACAGTTTGCTCAAGTAAAAGTGTTCTGCCAGAGGAAGTAATCCCAATCTCATTATTACATTCGCTTGCATGCGAGTCTTGAAGAAAAAGTGAAACGTGTACAGTGCGTATACTCAATTTAAGAATGTTTAGAACAAGCCCAAAAACATGAATTTGCTTTTTGGTTTGCGGTGACCTTGAAAAGTGTGTTTATTGGTGTATAGATCATGCCTTTGCCATTTATTATTTACATACAAATGATATGCTTACTTAAAATGAAAGTCGTTAAGCCTCCCAGTTTAATGGCTTGAATTACACGTAATCAACTAGGCGTATTATACAACCTGAATATATTGTTTAGAATGTTTCATTGTAGTGCTAGAACTATAAGAACTAAACAATAAAATGTATAAAATGTTAAGTTATGATTGCCAATTGGTAGTACTTTAAACCAGATAATGCCTTTACAACAAGTATATTTTTGTGCGTGTATTTGCCTAGATCTTAAATAGTCATATCTTTAGATAGGATGACTGATATTTACACTGATAATAATAAACCAAGATGCAAAAACAATAATCATACAAGGCCATTCAATCGCGTGGGGGTAAGCAAAGGCATAAATAATGCAAATTTGTTAGTGGCTTTATAATTAACCAGAAATCAGAGTTTCTTGTTTGGTGTTAAAAAGAAGAAATGTCATGCAAAGCTGTGAAAAGCTAAAAAGCTGCTAAAGAATCTTCCCCAAAAAGTGTGCAGAAGTATTTTAACACTTTCAAAGATCGTTAAATGCACGATCTAACGTAGTTTGTATGTATTCATCGAGCTGAAATCAGGTGTTATAGCTGCCAAATGGAAAGTGCATATAGAAGAATACGAAAATTATGCGCAAAGCAGAACTTTTTGAACTGTTCAGGTGAATGGTTAAGTAAATCCATGTATAATGAGTATCGTATTTTGCTAAGCAGCTTATAGTCTAAATGATGGGCCTCTACTTTTAGATCAGCCAAATATGAAAACCCTTTGTTTGTGGCTCATACCAGTGCTCATCCTACTGCTGCTGGGATCAAACCAAGTGGAATCCAAGAAATATCAACGATGCGAACTAACCCGTGTACTAGTGGAGAATTACAACTTTGATAAAACTTTCTTATCGAACTGTAAGTGATCTGCATTTGAGGTTAAGAAGTATATAACAAAAGATATTCTGGATAGGGATTTGCCTGGTGGAGCACGAGAGTTACCTGGACACCAGGAAGATAACGACGAAGGAGAACGAAAGCAAGAACTATGGTCTGTTCCAGATCAACAGCAGGGATTATTGCACCGAAGGACGAAAGGGAGGACAGTGCAATAAGAAATGTGAAGGTAAAAATAGTTATATTTTACTGGGGGATCCACAGAAATAGAAAAGAATGCAGTGTATAAAAGATATTCGTTTTTCTGAATCAATCATTCTACTACTGAGCTTATAATATATTTTTGCATACTTTTAGACATCCAAAATGACATCTAACATTTTTTACTTAAATTTAATTTCAAGGCTATTTTAGAAACAGCAATGGATAATAGAAATAAATATATGCAACACTTAATGAGTTTAAAAGCAACATTCATTTTGTAGTCTACATTAAACTCCGTTAACTTTATTAGATTTCTTAGTTATATCCAATAGCGTGGGTGTTTAAAGTCGAGGTTTTATTAAACTAGTTAAGCCGGAGACATTTAAAGTTCTTCGCAAAATAATCAAATTTTTTTAATCATGTGTTATTTAGATTTCTAGTTTCTAAGTTGAAAATAAAAAGTAGTTAATACTTATATCTAATCTCTAGGTAAAGAAAAGATCGGGCTCAAATTAAACAAATCATATATATTAATAATATTTAATAACTAAATCAGAAGTTAACTTAATTTTACGTCAGGACTTGTTATAAATTTAAAATTCTGTTTATTTCTAGACTTCTCCAATGACGATATAGGCGACGACATCGCCTGTGCCAGGATGATCCAGGAACGCGAGGGCTTCAAGTACTGGAAGGGCTGGGATCGCTTCTGCCGCAATCCCCAGAACCTGCCCAATCTCCGCGTGGTGTGCAACCTGCGGAGCCTGTCTCCTCTGCGGTCACCTCGCGGTTTCCTCACCGGCTGAACACCTATTCCTATGTACTAACTGAGCATCTAACTTTAGAGATATATACACAGACATACGTGAATGCTTTGCATAATTGCTTGTTTGGCTCTGCATTTGTTAGGTGCCCACACAGGGAGTGCGAATCGGAGACAGAGGGCTTCCAAGTGGGCGACCTGCCATTCTGTTTGGGCGTTGGGATCTTGATGCTACTTTCCAATGACATCTGCGTCTGTCAGTGAGGCCTATGGTAAATGATAGCTACAGCTGCAGGGCAATCCATTGCAACCCGAGACCCATTCAAAGTCAATCATATCAACTTGGGTTCTTGCCACTGCCCGCCTGGCGAACAATATCATTTTGCATTTCCGCTCAACAAAAGGCGGCATTTCCGTTTCTGTTTCTGTTGCTGGGCAATGACAACAATTGCCAACGCACCGCAGGGCATCAGCATCAGGGAAGCGTGCAAAGCCAGAGCCAAAGGCAAACAATAACAGGTGGAGGCTCAAAAATCAGAGCGTAACTGCCAACTAAAGTACAATGGCCAAACATGGGCAGAGGAAACACTGGCTCGCCGGTTCCATTAGAATGGGTTTTGCATATGTACGTGGTCAAAATAAATCAGAGTTTTGCTGGTTACATCACACAAGGAAAAAAAGGGCAGGATAATTGCCATCAAATTGCTCATAATACCCATGGTAATTGGATAATTAATGATTTTTATTAAACATATTTGCTAAATTATTTCTAATGGAACAAACATTTGAAATGATATTTGATAAATCTAATCTGAACTTTGGTTTAATGATAAGTATTTCAAAACTCGCGATTGCGGTAAGAAATTTCGGTAAGCGTGGCGCTCACAACATTGCTAGTGAGTACCATGCTTACCACTCACAAGGGAATTCAGCAACAATCCCATGAATTTTCCCGTTTGCCCCCATACAAAAGCGAAAACGGAATGCGGAATGGTCCGACTGAAAAGTTAAACTAAGTTGTACTTCCGATCAATTACCAGCTCTCATAATTTATATCTGAATCAATATTTTTTAAGTCACTTATATATTCAATTGGAATAGTTTTAGATTAATAAATGTTTCTTTCTGTGCAACAAACATCGAGTCAAGTGTTGTGTTGACCATTGCGTACACACCGGCCACATCCTCAACAATAAAAATATTTTAAAATGCAGCTCAGCTTAACTCCACCTCTGTCACGCTAACTGGTCAACGATTCGAAACGTTTGAGTGCCTTTAATTTCCGCTGTCCCCCTGTCCGATTTTTTGGTTTCCTCACCGTCCTCAGTGTGGCTAATTATGCATAAAATGCCCCGCCTCACACTTTCCACCTCCCACCTTCCAGGAGCGGAGATCCCAGATCCCAGTTCCCAGATACGAGAACCCAGATACCATCGCTGACCTGTCGCCGGTGACTCAGCAGGAGCACTCAATCAAAACACATCCCATGTCCATCGGCCAACTAGCTGCCTCTTCGGCGACTGTTTGGCTTTGGACTTAGCACGGACTCGCTAATCAAGCCACCGCAACCAGTTGGGCTCCTCTGAATCTTTGGATCCGAAAGAAAACCAAAAGCAATCGTCGCCATCCCGTCACCTTTATGTGTGCAGACTGGAGACGCCAGTTTGGGTTGATTATTCAAGAGCTGCCTGCTCCCACACATCTAAGTGGCCAAGTCGGGCTCTAGGCGAATTTCAAATGACCTATAATAAGTATTACGCTATATATATTTTAATATTTCATACATTTTCTTAATGGTGTTTTATAATAGTCCACACTAAAATGTTATCTCAAAAACTAAAGTTCTAAGTCTACATATATCTAGATATATCTTAATTGTATCACATTTTTCTAAAAAGGTATATTTTTAGTGATCAATATAGTTGACAGAGAAAAGAAATGAAATGTGTTTTTAAGGACATTGTTCTTCAGGATATCATCCTTAATAAGTCCTTGATATTTTTTATTGATTACTTAAGGTTACTTTTTTAAGTTTGTATATTTCTCTAAAAAAGGTATATTTTTAGTAATCAATATAGTAGACAGAAGAAAGAAATTAAATGTGTTTTTAAGATCCTTCTTCTTAAGGATATCATCCTTAATAAGTCCTTGAAATTATTATTGATTACTTTAAGTTAACAGAAATTACTTTATTAAGTTTGTGTCTTTATCATTAAAAATTAAGAGGGTTGCTTGTGAAACCAATTATAAGGCTATACTTTGATCAAGCTTAAAGATCCTCTTACATTTAGTAAATAAATAAAAATAGTTATAACCTCAAAAGCTATCCCAATATATTGTAGTGGCGATCATTTTAGATCTCTATAAATAATTTCTTGGGATATATTTATTTTACGTAGATTTTATTTATGTATCTTAGCTAAGAAACCCCTTCTTCTGAGATCTCTAAATCTGCGCTGTTTGCTGTGTAGGCGCTCGGTTCATAGCGCCATCGTCATCGGCGTAGCCATTATCATCATCTGGGCAAAAACAGAGAGCCAAACACCAGGAACAACTGAAATGCGGCAAGAGCCAAAGAGCCAGACCCAAACTGGCTGAAATTAAGGCACGTCAACGGAAATAAACCCTCTGGTATACCTACATGCACACATCTTGTGCGATGGTATATCATATATGGTATATGGCTGGAAGTGGATGGCGTTGGTAACGGCATTGCAACGTTTTCTTTGAAACGGAACGGAACGACTGTGCTGCCTGATGATGCTGCATGAAGATCGGGAGATACAACGATATGATAATGACGCCGCAAAATGGGTGTGAGTGTGTGCTATATGTACATAAATCTTGCAGCTGACTCTGAAAACTCGCCACAAACTTCAAAACTGATTGAAAATTTCAATCATTCGCTAACAACAAATCGTAAAAAAAAGCGATTCTTATTTATTTTGCACATAACTTGAGGCTTAACTGGCACAAATTATTATTTTGTTTCTTGTCTTTATTCCTCTAACCGTTTGCTAAACATTTTTGAGCTCCCAAAATGGCCAAAACATGCGATAAGCCACCGAACAATTAAAAACGCGTTTTTCGTTAGCTCGCCTTCTTTGGCAATAAATGAGAAAAAAAGCTCGAAAAAGATAGCAAGTAATTGTAGATAGGGGGGAAAACGAATGGTAGTTGCTCTTTCAGTTTAATAGATTAGTATAACGACAGATAATTTATATTTTGGGCATGGTTATTATAATTATTAGATCCAATACTTAGAAAATAATTATTTTGAGACTTTTAATTTGATTATTATATATAAATAACCCGACTTAACTAGTAAACTGCATTTTTTCCGGTGCAGCAACTTGTGGAGTGCAATTTTGGCGTCAGCTGCTGTTGTGTTGCCTAATTATTTATTCGTAAAATATTTTTCTTTTATTTTTAAGTAGCTTTAACCGCAGAAAAAGAAAAAACAGCTGCAGCAACAAATTAGGCAACATGTAGCTAATCATAATGACAGCAACATGTTGCATAGGCCAAAGGCGAAATTGCTATTTTATTTTATTATATTTCGGTTTGGTTTGGGGCATATTGGATATCAACCTGCTGGGGCATTGTTCGGGTGTTGAAAGCGCATCGAAATGCGGCACACACTGTGTGTGTGTGTGTGTGTGGCAAATGAAATTTATGCCTAGCATGGAAATAGTAAAAGTTGCTGCCAAAGCCAGCCAAAGGTCGAAATGTCACGCAAAAGTGGCAACCACAGACGTGAGGCACATAAAAATCGAAGAAACAAAAATTGGAAAACCAAAACAGCTGCTTTCGAAACTGAAGTAGCCACACCAACATCAAGCATTGTGGTCTGCCTGGGTATTTAGCATGCCGAAAAGGGAAAAACGAGTAGACAAAGGGCACAGGAAACAGAAAACCCAGGATTGTGTGGGGAAGCCTGCTAAAGGGATTTAATTGTGATGATATACTGGTCCTCTGGTCCCGAATCCCTTTCTCGAGGAGCGAGAATCGAATGCTTGAATGACTGGACTCTTTTAATCGTCTTTATATTTTTTAAGACGGAAGCGGATGCTGATATTTAGACAAGGATTTCAAATATTATATTTCCATATACATTTATGAGTCAATACATGTACGACTTTTACTTTATTTTTATTTATTTGACAGTCATTTGAAACGGTGGCAAAAGCTGTCGGGTTTTAATCTAGTATTGTCAATTATTAAATCTTAAAAACAAACTGAAAACTACGCTTTTGCTTTGATAAACATTTAGTTTAGTTGAGGTTTGTAAATTGCAAACAAGTGATGAGTAATCATAAATGTTTTTAACATTCAACTGAGACCCATGGTCTTTATAAAAATAAATTAGTATTGGCTTAAGGAAGATATAAAGTCTATATAATTCAGAACCCCGGTTTTATTATTGTTCTTAAATGATGTCAGAATATTAGTGTAGTGTTTAATTTTTTGATATTACTTTAATTCAAACTTCTAAAATGGACAAAAGTTAAATTTACCAGATATTAAATGTTAAGTATAATCTTTTTTAAAAAATAAGTAAGCTGTTACTTGTAAGGGAAGCCATTTGAATAATCTGACTGATTTCAGCTAATTTATAAGTGGATTTTTACTCCAAATGCCTTAACTTACATGTATAGCATATCTTTTCTTTTAACAACATCTGTTTTTATGTGGGTTCGCTGGTATTTTCAAATAGCTGGTAATATTGTCAAAGCGAACTGCAAATCACAGGTCTGACAAACTTGTTTCGGTTGTAAACGACAGACGACACAAAAGCAACAAATCCGAGAAATAAAATTAGTGAGTATTATTTTTAAGAGTGGGCCGACGACAAGTCAACGGAAACGTGTGGGTGGCACTCTGTCGTCTCTGGTTTTGGCTGTTTTTTTCTGCTTTTTCGTTCAGATGTTGCTGTTTTTACTGCCTTTGCTTTGTTTGCCAAGCTGCCTGTGCTGGGCAAATTACTTTTTAATTGAACACACACGTGGGCAGCTGCTCGGCCAAGTACCGACACTCGAACAATTAACCAAATCGCAGACAAAGTAACCAATAACTGACAGCAATGCAAAGGCATTTGCCTGCAAGTTGTCTCTTTTGTTGGCTGGTTTTGATGAGGGCAATATGTAAGACAAAACAAAATTGGGAAAAATAAAAGTATAAAAAAGGTGCATATCCGAGGGAAGAACAGTTGGCTAATCCGAACCGCTTCGAAGCGATTTCCCCTGGAGCAAGGTAAACAAACCATTCGACCATTCGGAATTTAAGCCACTTAAGCCGGGTTTTGTCCGCTTGCATTTTTCTTTTCATTTTTATTTACCAAATCTTGCACTTTATGGCCCGCTCAGCCTCCGCTGAACATGAACATGAATGAACTTGGACCAGGCTGTGTTTAATTTAAATTAAATTGGATTTTTTGTTGCCTTCGTTTGGGCCCGAAAACTGTTTTAAAATCCGAGTGTGCCTGACTTCTTTATTTTTTTTTACTTTTTTGTATGCCATTTGCATATGAATATGGCCGACGGCAGCCGCTGCGAACAACTAAAAGCAATTTGAGCTCGAAATTTATGGACATTGTTTGGGTTCTGCTCGGTCCGCTCCTGCAGCCCATTTCACTTGCCTTTGGGTCATTTATTTAATGCTTATAAGGGTGTTTAAATATTCTTAACGTGCAACGATCGCCATACTATATAATAAACGAAAACATCATAATAGCGGACAGGACAGGAAGAAATTATTAGGTTTAAATATATATTTCCAAATGTGTATATGGTGCCAATATTGGGTAAAACAAGAAACCATTATCATTCCATTTTTATATCCCCAATAAAGTTGGTTACTTATTACGCTTGAAATGTTTTGTTTATTAACCGAAATGTTCCATAAAATTGCTATTTTGAAGATCAAGATCAAGATGGTTTCATATAAAAAAAAAAAACACATTTAATTAAGTTCTAGTCCAATGATTCAGAAATTAAGTATATTTATTATTATTATTATTTCATTTTCGGTATCCACGCCCCGAGATATATCCCTCCAAAAAACCTGGTGTTCTGCCGAATCTTGACTTTTAAAAAAGTATTTTTCTAGACGTTTTGTATGTAGGGTATCCCCCCCGAACACCTCTGCATTTAAACACAAAAAGTTCTACGAAATCCCTTTCATAAAAATCAAGATCAAGATAGATTTCTACATATAAACACATTTAATAAAATTCTAATCCATAGATTAGGAAATTCTTTTCATGAAACATTTAGGTATATGTAATTCCCATTATTTCATTATCAGTAGCCCCGCCCAGAGATATACACCTCTGAAGAACCTGGTGTTTTGCCATATCCCTACTTATCCTCCCCGAACACCTCCACATCCGAGCAAACAGTAAACCTAAAAACCAAGTTCACAGCCCACGCAAATCTGGGAAATCCAGTCGAGAGACGCGGGACCGCCAACGCATGTGCATAATGCTAAATCGACTGTTAATTGCGACATTTCGAAAGCCGAGACAAGTCGAGCCAAAACAGCCACAGAAAGCCAATAAAAAATGGAAAACGCTGCTGGCTCGATATCAAAAATCAATGAAAAATTGGGAGGAAAATCTGGAACGGTGAAGAAAGCCGACAGGGCAGGAAAATGGTTTTGGAAAATAAACTAAATTAAACATATTATGCGACATCACTTGGCAGATAGATACCACCAAGCTCGAGATCTTGGTCTAGCCCACACCAAGAGCTGCCCACACACGAATGCAAATGCCAGACGCAGACCGAAGTTGTATGGCAAGAAATTGCTCGGATGCTGCGGAGGAGTATGCTAAGTGAATGGGGCTGTATAAGTTATGCCATGCACTGCCAGAAAATAGTGGAACTGCCCTCCCTATAGAGAAGGGTCCTAACAGTCCCATTCTTAGTCAGCCAAGCATCATCTTCGTCTTTGTATTTCTTGCGATCCAAAGAAACATTAGCTCATTGGATCATTGTCAGATGACAGCGACACACTTTGAGCACAAAAAGTAAGTGGGCAGCATTCAGCTGTTGTTGCGCTCCCATTGCCAAATTTGGCAACTGGTTGTGGAGCAACTGCGGCAAGTAAGTAGCACAAATGTCTCTTATTTTATCTCTTTTTCTTGGATATATATATATGTATTTTGTCCCGCATCGGGCGGTCGCCCACGGTTGGCGAAACAAAAGACTTAGGCAACGAACTTGCCGAGAAGAACAGAAACCCAGCGTCTATGGCATCCGAAATCCAACAGCCTGGCGGCTAATGAGCCGCATGTAAAGCAGTAAAAAATTATATAAACATTAATTATGAGCAATCTCTTTCTTTTTTTCTTCCCCCTCTGCTTTCATTGTTATTGTGGGCGTTCGAAAATGAAATGTAAATAAAAAGTTATTTTTCTTTTTCGTATTCCCCATTGTCGCCGTAAGTTGAACCCAAAGATCCAGAGCTGCCCGCTGTGAAAATGATGAGTTATATGAAATTAGAAGAGGTTGGAGAAGGCAGCAACAAAGCGCTAATTGCGCGTAAACCGAGCGGGGAAAACAGTGGAGCCCTCGGCGTGTGGGTTTCCTCGATTGTCTGACTGTCTCTGCTCTCCAGAGCCCTCGAAATGTGCGTGGGCAAAGCCAGGTGAATTGGGAAAACATTAGCCCGTGAAATTATACGAAATTCGAGACGAACACACAACGGAAGTGCCATGCGCTGGGCGGCGTTAAATGACTTTTAGCTGATTGAAATCATTATATCTCTGAATTTTAATGCGAGCCCGCGGCTGAGTTAAGTTTACGATTGGGTTGCCTTCGAGTCCGCAGCTATTATTAGATTAAAAGGTGCTAATTTTCTAGAGAGTGTGTATAAAATGGCGATCAGTCTGATTTCTATCGCATTAAGCGTGGTGGGCGAGCGACCATTAACCCAAAAAACGAGTCTCGACTCACCTGAGCTTTGGCCACATTCTGAGGGCTGGGCTGGGCCTGGAGGTCCTCTTTATCAGCGTGCGAAACTTAAACAGAGCGATGGTACCAGCAGCGTTCATAGAACAATAAACCGCATTAACCTGGCCGGCCCCGATGTTTGGTTTCCGTTCTCTACCTGCGTTGCCTGCTCCAGAACGTTTGTATATTTAAAATGCGATAAAGATCTTCACGGTGCACCGGCGACAATGCGATCGGTGGGCCGACAGTTGACACCGCTGGAGTTCGAGTTTTTGGGCTCAAACTGGACTTGCGGCACTCACAACTCACTGGGACAGGCACAGGCACACTCGCGCACACACGAAATTAAAATTTCATTCATGAAAAACGACAGCGACTGCAGCGGCAGCAGCAGCAGGTATGGCTAATACAATCAACAGAAAACAGAAAGAACCGGAAACGGATGCGTTGTTGTTTGTGTTGCCCCCCGCCAGGATTCCCAGAGTTTCGAAGGGCTAGGTAGGGAGGGATGATGATGATGACGACGACGACGACGACGACAGCGACGACCAGGTAGCACTAGCACTGTGCACTGAGCCACTCGAGTATTTGGTCAAATTAGCATTTGCATTTTCACAGAGCCGAGACGTACTTGGTTTTCGAGTTGCATGGGGCAGCTACAGAACTTTTGTTTTGTTTTGTGTGTTTCCAGCGCAATCAACTGCCACGAACTGAACCCGACGACGTCTGAAACTCGACTGAGCGGCCTACGCTCAGGTAAGGCAGGTCGAGCCGCCAACAGAATGATTTCATATGCGTTTTCCTCTCCGTTTCTCGTTTTTGCTTCGTCTGGGGTGTTGTGTATTTGTTTGCCTTCGCAGTCGGTTCATTCACAAATACTGGTCCGATGAATGGACAGACGACTGCCGCCTCCGCCTCTGCATCTATATCCGAATTGTGTGGGCAGGCACAACGTCGAATTGAACATGGCTCGATTCTCTTTTTCGGCTCGCCAAAGATCGCATACCGCGCTTCTGCTGGCCGACCTAACCCAAATAAGAGCCACTAAGCGAGGAGCATGGCTATGTAGCTGGAAAATAAATCAACCAAGCACTGTGGAAAAAGTTCTCACACTCGACATGGCATCTGCTTGGCCAACGTTGGCCGTGGGCTATTTGATTTTCACATTGAGTGTGCCGCAAAACAATTTTCTTGTTTATCCATTTATTTCCCCATGCGGACTGGGAGTAGCGCAAATGCACAAATATGGACAGTGGAAAACGGGTTACAAATGATTAGCACGCCGCACACACCACGGCGTCTGGAGAATCTGAGTGGAAACGGGCCGCGTTAACTTAATTAATTTGTGCTATTGTCCAGGGCCTCGGTCTTGATGGGCACCAGTGAGGGCGGGATGTTCAGCGTCTGCATTGATTAGGGGGAAAACCAATTAGCCACCTTTGTTAAGATGCATTGCGGTCTATAAAGTCTAGCGACTTACCTTCCCCGGACAGGCGGCCTCATACTGGTGTTTAAGGCTTTCCATCTCGTAGACGCAGGTGGACAGGGCCGTGCGGAGCTCGCAGAGCAATACCATATCGGAACGCAGTTCGTTGAAGGAGGTGCATATCTCCTCCGTGGGCGGCGGAGCGGGATCTACAAAGAACAAGCCAGTTAGCGCCAGAGGGCGAATGTCTCAGCGCTCAGCACTCACCAACTTTGAACTCCTGAATGGCCTGCTCGAGGGCCTTCACCTTGCGCTGACCAATGTTCGCCGGTAGCTTCATCTTTTGCGAGCGCAGAGAGACCCCGGAACCGCGCAGGTCGGCGAACTTAATGCCGCTGCTACCGATCTCTATGGCATTCACCACCGAGTCTACCTTGGAGGGCCGCGGCTGGGTATGAACCTTCTTTTTGTGCAGTTTCTTTTCGTATTTGCGAGTGCTGGGCGTATTCGATGCGTGCTCGTTCTGCTGATCTGCCTGCGAGATGAGCTTCTGCAGGTCCTGCGTCTTGCGCTCGCGCTCCTTCTTACGGGCCTCGATCTTCTTCATCTCGTTGATGAGCATTTGCTCCTCCTCCACCTGCTGGGTGGTGCGCTTGAACAGCTTCTCGAGCTGCTCCTTGCGCCGCCGCTCGTGCTCGGCGTCATAAGCGAATACTTTCTTCTCACTAGTCTGATTCTTGGCCTTGGCGAGCAGGGCCACCACATCATAGTAGCGCTCCTTGAGCTCCTCCACGGTCTTGGCGCCATGCTGCTGACGGTTCCAGCGATCCGCCATCACAATAAAACGAAGATCGAATCTGGAAACCAAAGACGATGAGATTTATGCTAATGAACAAGAGAAATGCAGCCTACCGCCTGGCCAGGTCGAAGAGGTGATCTGTTTGCGCCTTGCTCCAGTTGTTGATGTTGTTCCTCAGGTGGGCATTGTACTCTGTCATCGTGTAGGAGGGCACCTCCAGCTGTTTGTTGAACTTGGCGAAGGGATAGTCGGTGGAATTGTCGGTGACCCGTTTCCAGTGATGAAAGACGGCTGAATCGTTGCGTGCCGGATTCGAGAATGGAGCCCACTCCCACTTGCGCACCTTCTTCATCCCCAGACGAGCCTTTGTCTGCTTATACCCGGCTCCAATTCCCAAGGCCGTGTCCGTGGGCAGGAGTGGAGGAGCATCCTTTTTGTCTGTGTAGAGCAGGGCGAACACCTCCCGGTGCATTCCCTCCGGACGACGGGATGCCGTCTTGGTCCTAAAATAAATTAAATTGAATAAATCTTGAACCAAAAACATGTGAATTCATTTGTTTACCGCTCAAAGTTGCGCTTCTTGGTGGCCAGAAAGGAATCTCTCGTCACTTCGGGCGTGTTGGCACGCTCCATGTCCAGAATATCGCGCACATCGGCCGACATGATTTAATACTTGTAGTTATTAACAAAGTTTAACTCAAATATCTTTCCCAAATTGTTTATTTTAATATTTTGTTGGAAAATCGGGGAAAATAAATTCGCTGCCTCTCAGTGTGACCATGAACACCAACCAGGAAAATACCTACCCGTCATCTTGAAAATATACCAAAAATCTAATATAAAGTTAGTCTGGTATATTTGAGGGCTACTACGTTTTGAAAACTTAATAACGGACCGTTATATTTATTTAAATATGTTTCTTTGTATATACTCTTTTTTATCGATGTGCATTTCAAAAGTGAAATAATATTAAATCTATAATTATAGACAAAAAATGTCTTCTTTTGATAGGTTATAGACAACAAACTTTACTAGTGTAGTTAGTCTAGTTATGGGATAACTGAGTATAAAAATAAAAATGATATACAGTCGTTCAGTCTCATTACGAATAGAAAGCGCAACTAAAATACTTTTAACAAATATGTTGGTTTCATGGATTTTAAATCACTCAATTTTCAAGGACGAAAAAATACCGAAATGTTACATTCCGCTGACGGTCACACTGCTGTTAACATGCGCCTAACAGCACAGTTTCTGAAAATGCCATGGAAATTGTCAACTTTACAGGTGTGGCAACGCTCGAGGCAATAGGGCAGCCATTTTTTTCACGCTTTGTAAAAAGTTTTTTTAAAAGCCGTGGAATCCGCAGAAAAGTCAACAAAATTGCGCTTGACCAGTGTCAAACGATCGTGTGGACCAACCAAAGTATGCAAAACTAAAGATTGTGTGTGCGCGCCGTGAGTGAACCGAACAATCGAACATGGAAACAGTGGTTGCCTTTAACAATGAGGTAAGCTATAGAGCATTTTGCAATGAGGTGAGTTATAGAGCCGGCGTGGTTATACAATTCCTGCTCAAAGTCGGGATTGGGATTAGGACTAGGTGGGCAGGAAAACACTAGAGATCCTCCCGGGGGCGCAGGAAGAGCCCCGAAATTTTCTCCCGACCAGGGTTGCTTTCTCGCGAGCACCCGATAACGATAACCCCAGATGTCCCAGCAAACCCGTAGAAACTTCATATGTGTACCCTGTACTAACTCCTTCCGTCTTGCAGCTCTCCGGACTCTATGACAGCCGGCCGCCCATTTCCAAGGCCAAGATGGCCGCCATCACCAAGTCGGCGATGCGGGCCATCAAGCTGTACAAGCACGTCGTCCAGAGCGTGGAGAAGTTCATCCTGAAGTGCAAGCCGGAGTACAAGGTGCCCGGCCTGTACGTGATCGACTCGATAGTGCGCCAGTCGCGGCACCAGTACGGCATGGACAAGGATCTGTTCGCTCCGCGCTTTCAGCGCAACCTCACGGAGACCTTCGCCAACTTGTTTCGCTGCGCTCCGGAGGACAAGAGCCGCATTATCCGTGTGCTGAACCTGTGGCAGAAGAACAACGTCTTCAAGTCGGAGGTGATCCAACCGATCTTTGACCTGGCGGACCCCAACCATCCGATCTATCACCAGATGCCGCCGGTGGGCGTTGGTGGTGGACAGGGTGGCGGAAATGGTCCCGGTCCCAGCAGCAGCGGAGCTCTCAGCCTGGCGGACATATCCAGTGGACCCAACGGACTCAACAGCTCCGCCATGGAGCTCAGCATGAACAGCTCCGTGGGCGAGGATAAGATGGGCGGGGCCATGCCCGACTTGTCGGTGAGTTAAGCTCCTGGTGCAGGCTTTTAGGATTATTTGGTTTTGGACTATGGCTAACTAACCCACCATCTACCATTCTGCTGCATTTACATTTCTCTGTCTCTCATGTCTTGCCCACTAACCACACTATTCGCACCTCACCACTCGCTAGCTGGGCCACGAGAAGTTTAGCGGTGGCAGCAGCAGCTCGAAGCGCCACTACTCGGAGCAGCACTACTCCAAGCGCCAGTCGGGGGCATCGAGCTCGTCCAAGTCCAGCAAGTCGCATCATCATAAGCGGGAGTACGTCAAGAGCTCGCACGACCTTGACTACCAGGTGCGGGAGATCATCGAGGACGAGGATGACGGCATGCAGATGATGGCCGATGACCACCACTGCATGGGCGACGACTCACCGCCGACTTCATCCAAGCTGTTAGACGTATGGCGAGCCCCATTTAACCCTTCATTTAGATATTTTTGGTTTAGTTTTAGTCGCTTTAGTTTTCGTTTATTGCTAGCTACTCTTGGTTGAACCGATTTAATTAAATATCCTTGACCGACTCTTGCAGGACAACAACATCAAGCAGCTGCTGAATGATCCCAATGTGCTGCGGCAACTGCAGACGATTCAGAACTTCCACAAGTTTAAGCAGCAGGAGGAGAACCAGAAGCATCGCTATCCGGATGAGGCACTGCAGCAGCATTTCCAGAACGTAATGAAGGTACATTTCTCTTAATTTACATGGTTACCCCTGTTGTCATAACAATATACTTTCAGGGAAATGCTGGTATGCCGCCGGGCATGGGAATGGGCATGGGCATGGGCATGAACATCAACATGAACGACAGCATGGACCTCAACAAGGATGTCGAGTTTATATCGGAGCAACAGACCATTGAGGTATAACTTTCAACTATTCCTATCTATCTTAATTCCTGGGGACTTGTGTGTATGCTTTTCACTGCGGCCATGTTGTCATTGCTGGTTAAAAGCATAAACATATTAGATTGTAATCGGTAGATGCCATTTGCCTTGTGCTGACGTGAAGTTAAACCGGTTAATGTGCCCAAAATGTTGTTATAACCGATAGAGTATCGGCGTGTTCGAGTCCAACTAAGTTGAAACGGGGTGGTTTTAAACTATATACTTAATACCTATCATCATATACTATAAAACACGCAATCCGTTTTTAGGGATTGCTTTAACTAACTTTATTTTGTGAAAAATAAGACGCCTTTGGGCAATCCCTTAACCAGTTTCTAGAATCAATATGAACGTCCCTAACGATTGCCAATATTTAAATAAGTAAATGAAAATTTAAATTGTAAAAAAAATATATTAAAGAGAAGCCAAAGGTAAGGTTTTAAATGCCACGTAATGTCCGGCGGAACAACCCGGTACCCGATGCTATAACAACGTTTGGTAAGTTCCTAATATGTAAATCAAAATGTTGCTCGAAAACGCAAAATGCCAACTAGTCCGAAAGAACTATAAGAATCACCAAAGTCTAAAGCGAAACAGAACCACACGTCAACACACGCCAAAGAATGCAGTTTATTCAGTCTATAATATCGTTTTTCCCCCACTGTGGCTAGCCACTTATCCATTTCCCAATCCCAATCCCGTTTCCTTTCCATACCTCAACCACCAGCCATCCCGGACCCAATCAATTTTTATGCTTACCAAAATGTTAACGTTTTTATCACGTATCACTTCTCTCAAATTTCTTGCCAACACTCCCGTCTCCGATAGGTGATCAACCTGGATGGAGCCGATTCACGCAGTCCGACGCCTGACCGCGATCGCTACAAGCGTAGCCGCCGGAGTAGTCGCACCCGCTCGAGATCTCCCCGTGGACGTGGAGCTGGAGGTGCCGGAGGAGGAGGAGCCGGCAACGACCGACGGCGACGCAGCTCTCGCTCCCGATCGCGCAGCCGATCACCTCGCTCCAGCCGTCGTCGAGGATCGCGAGACCGGGAGCGCATGGACCGGAACAACCGGGACAAGGAGAGGGATCGCGAGCACGAGCGAGAGCGACGCAAGAAGGGATTACCGGACATCAGAAAGGAGCACCTCAGTGGTAACTATGAAGCACCAATCGAAAAATGGGTCTCAAAAGGCTCTGAAAATGAAGCTCTTTGAGATCCGTTTTTATCGATCGTTTTTAATTTTAATTTTTTTTTTTTTTACTAATTTAAAAGACTTTTTTTCTCTGCAGCTCCTTGTCTCTGTTGACGTGTGTGTGTGTTTTGCTTTAGTGGTTCTTGATCATAGTATCGGGAACATCTTTTTAACTCCCCTCACTATAAAAATATGCGTTTTCGAGCAATCTATTTGGGACTATTCCCGATTTACATACTTAAACATAAGGAGTACCTATTATACAGATCTAAGTTAAAGGTTTTTTGCCGTAGAATTCAAGTTTTTAATTCCAAAACTATTATTTAAATAATGTCAATTGAAAAGTGAAAAAATCGGATGAAATTTGAAAAAGCATTTATGAAAGTGATAAAAAGCTGATTAATTATTATGAAAAGAAATTAGTTAAAAACCTGAAAAAAGATAAGAGAATGACATAAGCATTATACTTCATTATAACATCAATCTAAATGAAAATTTTCATTCGAAAAATTCCAGTCGTAAAATTGGTCATATGTATGTTTTTTTTATGGTGCCTTAATACACAAAGTTTTGCGAGAGATAAATATTATTTTTATTTAAGAACCAAGTATGGTTCATTCTAAAAAAGTTGTTATTAACATTAAATAATATACAATTTCTAGATAAATATTACTTTATCATTATATCGGCGAGACCCACAGAGTTTTTTCGATTTCTCAGAGAGTAGATAAATGTTAGGACAGGGTTACATAATGGTTTTCGGAAGAAAACAGCAATATAGGCCAATTTAGATAGGACTACAAAATAACCAATCAGGTTGACATTTTAACTGGTGACAAAGGTCATCGGAATTGCACAATGTACTTTGTTTAAATTTCAAAAAAAAAAAAAGAGCGTTTTTAAATAAGCCTTTCCAAAAAAAAAGAAAAAACACTTTCAATTCGAGTTGTAGATATAACTAAACGTATAGAGTATTTTGGATTTCACGTAGTTATACTTCGTTTAAAGGTTGGCTAAACGATATATAGACCATTTTCAAGTTAAACATATGTACAAAACAACCAGTCTATCAATTTAAGAGTAGAGTTTTTAGGAACCCAAAAATATATTCCACTTTTAATTACTTTTAAATTCAACTGATCGAATTGTCAAACAGATGCCTGCCTGTTACATTCTAATTAGTGTGTCAAGATATGTATTTATAGTACAACAAGATTATAATTGGCACGCACACCTTCAACAAGGCAAACGAGCTTGTAACACGTTTATTTATTAAATCCTAATGTCGTGTTCAATTATTTTTGACTTTCAGTGTGCAGCACTACATTGTGGGTGGGCCACCTGTCCAAGCTTGTTTACCAGGAGGAGCTGTCTGACACCTTCGGCGAGTATGGCGACATAGTGAGCATCGACCAGATTGTGCCGCGCGGATGCGCCTTCATTGTAATGAATCGGCGGCAGGACGCCCACAAGGCCATGCAAGCGCTGAAAAACCACAAACTGCAGGGACGCGCCATCACCATCTCGTGGGCGGCCGGCAAGGGTGTGAAAAGCAAGGAGTGGAAGGACTTCTGGGATCTAGAGCTGGGTGTAACCTACATTCCTTGGTCCAAACTTAGTGCGGATACGGACTTTGACGCCCTGGAGGAGGGTGGCATGTTTGACGAGGACACCATGCCCATCCAAATGAAGCAGAAGATCAACCAAGCAAAGAATGCCAGCAAGGACAATAAGGGTCCATCTGCTGCGGAGGCAGCTGTTGCGCCGGGGGTTAGTGTTCCGCCACCAGGTCTGATCTTTGGCATCGATACGACCCAACCGCCGCCGGTTGGGCCAGTCGGCCCGGTGGGCCCACCACCTGGTCCTGGAGCACCACCTCCTCCGGGACTATTGGGCATGGTTAGGGGACAATTTCCTATGGCCCCGCCCATGGGCATTAATATGCCGCCGCCCATGATGATGCCGCCAACAAATATGCCGCCACCAATGATGATGCCAACGACCAATATGCCTCCTCCGATGATGATGCCACCGGCCATGATGCCGCCTGTCTTTCCAGGTAGCTATAAATCTCCTACAACTGATCTTGAAACTTATTTCCATTATTCTGCAGGCCTCGGGGGACCCCCGCATCCTATGGGCTTGCCACCCGGAGCTCCGTTCCCACCACCTGGAGCCGTGCCACCGCCCATGCCCAGCGGAGGCCAGTCGTCGGCCAATAGTGGCAACGTGAGCGATGATCAAATGGATATTGAGATGGATTTGGAGGATGCCCCACCTCCACCGCCGCAGCCGCAAGCTAACTTTAACCCGTCGCCCAACAATGTTGAGCTGTCACCAGCGACCTTGTCTAACGAGATGTTCCAGCAACGGGACAGAGAGCGAGACCGGGAGAGGGATCGCTCTCGGGGACCGGGAAGTTCGCGTTGGGGCGGACGAGATGACGTCGTCGAAGCGGCAGAACGTTGGCGCGCCGAAAATGGTGGCGGCGGAGGTGGTCCAGGACCTGGCCCTGCACCTGGACCTGGACCAAATGCTGCCTTCAACGAGGCACGAGCGCGACTCAACCTAAATCCTATTGATCACGGAATGCCAAGGCCGGACTTTATGGGTAAGTAAAGATAGGAAGGAATAAACTGTTCTGGAAACTAAACTACCATTGCCTTGCAGATTTTGACAGTCGCGGTGGACCACCGGGTGGACCTCGGGGAATGGGTCCACGTGGAAACCACAACGGCGGCCCTGGAGGCGACTTTTTCCCGCCCAACATGAATCATAATCGATTCAACCAGCCCACCAGCCTGATGCAGATGCGCATCCCACCACCGGCCTCCTTTAACCAGCGTATGGGCGGACCACCTGGTAATGGTGGCAATGGCGGTGGGCCCATGTTCATGCGGAACCAAGGAGGAGGAGGTGGTGGTGGACCAGGAGGTGGGGGACCCAACGGCGGCCCAGGTGGACGACAGCAGGGACCAGGTGAGAAACGAGGATTGAGATGGAATTTTAATTCTAAAATGAGAAGACATGGCAGGCATTTCTATTGAATATTTTGAACCAAATTAATTTGTTAACAAGTGTACAAAAATGTTGAATGTTGAATATTGAATTAAACTAGTATTGAATAAAGTTTAATTAGCTTAGAGTAAAGAAACTGCAAAAGACGAATTAAAAACCAAATCTAAAAAAAATATGAAGAAATCAAGTTGCACATAACAAAATATTAAAAGTTTTAACTTAAAACTAAAAAGTTCAGTTCTAGATACGGTATAAAGAAGTACATTTTTATTACACAACATGTTTAATTTTCTCCCTTTCACAATACAGTCTGGTTCGGCATAATAATGCTTTGTTAATTACAGGTTTCTTTAATCCTCGGAATCCCTTCAACGACAACCAACGCGGACGTGGTGGCCAAGGCGGTGGCGGAGGCCGTGGCATGGGCGGTGGTGGCCCTGGCGGACGCGGACGTTGGAGCGACGATGAAGACGAGGGCGGAAACAACTTTAAGCGGCGTGGCGGTCCTGGTGGGCCTGGCGGTAATCGATTCCGTGGCGATCGCGGAGGCGAAATGGTGGACGATCGTCGCGGTAACAATCCGAGAGGCGGTCGCGGAGGACCGCGCGAAGATCGGGAACGTCCAGGCTTTGGAAACAGACGCGGCTCACGAGACGACAGCAATCGTCATTCAATAAGCTCCACGGACGATGGCAGCAAGCCGACTCCGGAGCCTGAGTCCCGGCCGAAAAATGTTGGAGCGGCATTAGCAAACACCAACACGGGAGCGCCCCCTGCGAACACTAGGGTGGACACCGAGGAGGACTGGGATCAGGAGCTTCAGGACTACGAGGCGAGAATGGAGGCCCAGAAGCCTGGTGTAAACGCATCTCAGTCCGCGAACAGTCCGCCACAGGATAAGGTTCCTGCGGAGAACCAAAACTTTGCCAAGCCAGCTGACGTGTCGAGCGATTCCTCGGTTCAGAAATCCCAAACGGATGCTTCAGCCGCCTGCACGCCCCTGTATGACGAGCTGCCACCGCCAGCGGTTACCCAGGCCCAAGCTCAGCCCTCGAGGGAAGCTTCTCCGCCCCGTCCGGAGCCGCAAGTCATTCACACAGAGGCTGCGCCCAAAGAGGAATCGGTTCCAGCGCCGGCTGCTGTACTCCAAACGGAGGCTCCATCTGCGGAGGAACCCAAAACACAAGCTGCTTCCGCCGATGTCGCAAGCGAAGCCGATGCATAGGCGACAGACAGATCAACAAGGAAACAAACGCATCTTTGAGCAAATTCAAGAGAAACTGTAATTTATGATTTTTCCTTACCAAGTAACTTAAGTGTAACTCCATACATGCAAAAATTTTACCATTTTTAACCTGAGATTACGCAGCATTTGTTGACTAAAGTGGGGCGGTCGCTTTTAAAATCAGATTCAGTTCACTTCGCGTAATTTAACTTATCGTACAATAGGAACCACAACTACCAAGGACTACGTGGAGCAACAGATACACACAGATATAGCAAATAATTAGCAAAGAATACGGATTGTATGGACAGGAAATTGACAGGGGAGCTTGTGTGGAAGAAGAAGCCCAATCATAAACAAATCAGCAATCGCAAAACTTGAAATGTTTATTATTTTGTTATGTATTTAGTTTTAAGAGTATATTTAAAACTCAGATTGTTTCTAATGCGCAGATTCTAGGTACACGCATAATAATGTACAATTCAAATATACCTATATTATCAAATACTATAAAATAAAAATTGAAAAATATCACTCGCATGTGTATTTTAACGGCGCGTTAAACTTATGCTTTGCAAAAGGATTTATAGCAATGAAATTTAAATTATATTTTTTTTGTTATGATCCAAAAGATTTTTTAAATTAACTTACAGCTAATTAAAGATGACATTTATTTTGGAAAACAAACAAAATAAAAATGAAACCTGTTGACCCCGACGTGATTTGAACACGCAACCTTCCGATCTGGAGTCGGACGCGCTACCGTTGCGCCACGGAGTCTACGAACAACTGTTCGACCAATGTTCCACTGTACCCCCGATGTACAGTGCACAATGGGCCAGTGTATTTGAATTTTACTTAATTAAGATTATTTCTAAAAGATTGTGTAAGACCCCAAAAAAAAATTATGTTGCATCGGCCGGGAATCGAACCCGGGCCGCCCGCGTGGCAGGCGAGCATTCTACCACTGAACCACCGATGCTTTTGAAATTTGCAGAACCATTTTTTTACAGTTTCTACTGGAGCCAGGGCCCATGATCTTCTAACACTGCGTTTACTTATCACCACTTTTCCGTTCTCTAATTTTTTAAAATTAAACTACACTGATCTTAGGTATGGTATGATCGACGATCAGTCGCTACGATGCATAGGAAAACAATCTTTTATTTAAGATATCTAAAATTGCATAACAAGTTCGACGAATGTTTAAACATTGGGAAGAGCCGAAGATCTCTTCCACCCAAGATCTTTTGACAATCCAATTGTCTATGATATTAAGAGATTTTTCTTTTACTGGTTTTATTATCTGGTGTATATGCCCTTAGTTAGATTGTGTTTTGTGGTGTTTGTAGTAATATTTAATAAATGCGTCAGAACATTATGAATGTATAGCTCAGGTCAAAATTAATTGCGTACATCAATGCAACCATCTTTGGTAGAAATGATTTCTGTAGTGCTTTTGACATTTCAACTGGCATTCATAGAATAATGCGTAAAACTAGAAGTTCATATTTGCAGTTTTGTCTAATACAGTCCTTAAAACCAAGAAAGATATCAATGTTCACCTGAGCAACAGCAAAACTTTTCCTTGCGTTAAAAAATGGTTCAGACTGGACATCTCTTTATATAAATCGAGGTATAAAACGTGTTTTCCGATGCTCGGCGTGTAAAAAAGTAAGTTGCATCGGCCGGGAATCGAACCCGGGCCGCCCGCGTGGCAGGCGAGCATTCTACCACTGAACCACCGATGCTGTTGAAAACCTGAGAACCATTCTGCTTGAGGGTCTACTAGACTAAGCTCTAACGATCTTCACTTATTTTTCGTTAGCTTATCACAACTAGTTCTCTAGCAGTGGCGGATCCAGAGACGATTCTTGGGGGGGGGAAATTGAACTTATTCTTCGATTTGGGGTTCAAACTTATTATTGCGAGAGAAATACAGTACAAATTATAAAACAAAAATTATCCATCCCAATTTTTAGGTAAACAAAGTGGTTACAGAGAATATTTGCAGAGAATATTTTTCTAGCAAACAAGTAAAATTTTCAGGTTCTGTGGTTCCAAGGGGGGGGGGGGGGGGGGGTGAATTTCCCTAATTTCCCCCCCCGTGGATCCGCCACTGTCTCTAGTGATGTTTAATTAAAAGTTTAATCGACACCTTTCTATGTGTATGATTTTATATATTTCGTCCATTCGTCACAATACATTAAGCCATTCGATCATTTTAAAGTACAAAAAGTTTGCCGTTCCCCTCGAAATTGAGAGAGATCGTTTATTATATTAAATTTCGACAAGCAATAAAAAAATATTCGGAAACGGGCCAATATGTCCCTTGGAAATTCCTTACAATTAATAAAAAAAAACAATACAAGTGAAAAAATTGGTTGCATCGGCCGGGAATCGAACCCGGGCCGCCCGCGTGGCAGGCGAGCATTCTACCACTGAACCACCGATGCTGTTGAGTTATTTGGTACCGTTATAATTCGGGTTTTACTGAAGTCTTGATCCTGTGATCTTTCGCTTATAAGGGATATTCCACACCCCTCCCCGCATCTGACTCCGTGGCGCAACGGTAGCGCGTCCGACTCCAGATCGGAAGGTTGCGTGTTCAAATCACGTCGGGGTCAATGTGATATTTTTTTTAGTTTTTTTATAACTGTTTTTTTCTATAAGTTTAAATGAAACGGATCGGTAGACAACTACGGTTTGGAAACCCGCTCGTGTCAACGCAAACCGAATTTCTAAACCAAACGATGTTTTCCTTTTGCTTGGTTTATTTTAGGACATGGCTGACAGTCGATTATCGAATAAAAACCTTGTGCATTCAAAATCCGGCAAAACCACGAAAATAATTAAATAATATTAAGTTTAAAGTGTTTTTTTTTTGAAGCTCTCTTTTTGAATCGAAGGATTTTTTCAGATTGCCATCTCCGCGACACGATTTCAAAAGTTCAATACTCTTCATTCTATAGTTAGTTACAAAAGAATTGGTTCCTTGAGGTTGATGTGTTGTTTTTCACTTATTTTTGCTAATTTTTTGTTTGAAGTATATTTTTAATGCTATAGTCTAATTTTACATTTCTTAAACATTTTACACGAAAACCTTAGTTTACATGCACATTTTCTACAAGGCAATTCCACCAATTAGAGAAGCTCTACAAATATTACCTTATTATCCCAGGGAAGATATTCAAGCCTACACATGTTGTTTAAAAATAGGATACCAAAGGATAGCCCGCTTTAACTGTTAAAGTTATCAAGTTACTTTAATAAATTATTTAAATTTTATTCGATAATCTGCTTATCGATAGTTGCAAGAAAACATCGATATAACCAAATTACGGTAAGCATCGACGGCCTCTCACAAGCATCGACTTTGTCCCATCTCCAATTTCGAAGTAAAAGTGTTAAAATATACAAAACGCAAGTTAATCGATACGATCACCGGAATATTTGTGCAGAAACGGTTACGGTTACGCGGACAGAAAATGCAGTGCTAATTGAGTGTAAGCATCCCAGGAGTTGTCAAAGTGGAAAAAAAGAGAAAAATTTTCGGGTGCCAAAGAATCTATTCGTACACACACACAGCAGGCACGCAGGCCGAGGCACATACACATGCTCACGGACACAGCGCATTTGTTAGAAATGTGCAAATTGTATCAGAAATCCGCTCGAAAGTAAATAAGTTGAGCAGCAATCCCAGTGAAAAAACGAGTGAAATAATCAGAAGCGCACTGTGTGCGAATGAAAATGCCAAAAGCGAGCCCAAAATACTGAACAAAACGTGTGCAATTTTGCAGTGCTTTTTGGCTGTATATCGTAGTGTTCGTGTAGGTGAGCAGTGTGAAAAAAGAAACATATAGGTGTATACATAGGTGTCCCTGTACGTGTGCCAGCCGCCAACAAACCACACACACACTCGTGCATACGTAACCGCAGTCGGCGCTGGCAGAGCAGGGAGAGAGAGCAAAAAGGATGCTTCCTGGCGGAGAAGCAGATGAAAGAGAGAGAGAGCCGAAAAGGATGCTTCCTGGGCTAAAATGTGGATGCTGTTTGAAAAGCTCAGCGAAAGCAACTTTTCACATTTTCCCCTTTCCCTTCCTTCACTTTTGTTGTTTTTGTTTTTGCTGCTCTCCGCCTGCACAAACATGCATACCCACACACGCACACAGAGATGTTTTGTTTTATTCTAGCTATTTTCGGAAAAAAATACGAAGGTGATCAAGCCAACCGGCATGAATGGATTTCGCTATTTATTTGCTTTATTTATTATCTAGTTGCTACTTACACCCGATAAGAACCCTACCCAACCATTAAAAACCGAGGGCCCAACATTATTGGAGCCCCTGCTATCGCCAAATTCGCCCAAGTTATGCAAAAAGCAGAAACAGAAACAGAAACCGAATTACCGCATTTTATCAAAGTTCTTTAGCCTTTTGTTGCGCGTCGAATCTTGTCGCCCTGACGTTGTTGTTTTTCTTGATTCGCTTTTCGTTTTTGTTTTTGTGGCTTTTCTAAATGCGATGAGCGCTATGTATATATATGTGTGTGTGCACTATGCGTGGGAGTGTGTCAGTGCGATCTCGTTTTGGCCAACGAAATGCAATTGGGAAAGTGTGAAACAAAAGAGAGAGGGAGAGCCATGAGAGAGCGATGGGGAGAGAAACAAAACAGGCGAGAGCGAAATCAGTGCACTTTATGAGCCGTTGAAAACTGTGGGTCATTTTAATGTTACAATCTCGATCATTTCATCGGATAATCTCAAGTAAAGAACCTAATTATATGGTAACTGTAGAAACGAGAATTTTTCTTATCTTGCTGTGGAGTGGGTTCATTTGTCCTTATCTTCCTAGGGACCTCTAAATACGAAGATTTTGGGGTCCATAAACATTGTTTTAGATATTATTTTGGAAAAGAAACACTGTTTTTGGGAATCTAAGGGGTGACACAAAATTCCCATCAGACGAAATTCCACTTGAAATTCTTCGGGAAAGATTGCTGTGTCATTCGCGATAAAGTTTGTTGTTGTTTTTGGTTCAAAATTCTAAAGTATGTAGTTTATTTTAAAAGAACACAATTTTTACATTTCTCCTTATCATAATAAAATACAATAATATAATTTAACAAATTTGATAATCAAAACAATTTTTAAGAACCTTATCAATAGGCTTTAACGCTTAGTGAATGGGTTAAAAAATTAGTTTCGCGCAAGCGCTAATAAAGATGATTCCAGGCTTTTTGTCAGCCGAGCCTTAGGCATTTTTCCAAATAAACATTTATTAACAGTCAAATGTTGCTTTTTATTTTTAAAAAGGTTAGTCACAGAAGCGCTTATTTATGTAAGCCCAGACGCTGACCTCAACCAATCCGAAGAATCGGGAATTTTCTTATTTTTCAGTAGCCACATATGAAATAAAAATTCCAAGAAATTGTTGGCAGGAATTTATTGATTACTTTATTAATACATTTTAAAGAAATGTACTTTGGTAAATCATTAAGATTTTTAAGTTTATACTAGTTAGGGTTAAGTTAGGTTAACTAATTTTATTGCGATTTACTGCCACTAATGGTTTCTAGATTTTTGCAAACCTTGGGATATTTAATAAAGCTATTAAAAAGAATCTAACCCTTTTACTTTTGTAGTTAAGATAGACCTTGAACACCATAATAAGAAAGACACTTAAACAACCTAGTGTATTACGGCAAGCACTTTAACAGAGATAATTAAAAAAAATGTATAGTGGCCAATAGGCAAAACTCAATGAAATTAGGCCCAATCTGAGACAACCCTTTGGGCAATTATGTATATTCGACTGCCGATGCAGACGGGGATTCCAAAATGGCGGATACGAGCGCAGCCCGGAAAACGGTGGTGAGAAAGGGAAGCACATTGAGCATTCAGGTGTCCATTTGTGGTCCGTCACAGGACGAGAAACCGAAGTGGGAACGGGAACAGGAACAGGACATTCGAGCAACAGCACCAGACGTCATTGGCAAAGGGAGCTTCCTCTTTTCCTTGCTCCAGCTCTGTTTCTGTTGCTTTTGCTGCCATGTGGCCATGCCATGGATGCGCTCCACTTTTGGATGCTATTTATAAACCTTTTCACCCGTATACATACACACAAGGATGCCAGGCCAGTGATTCTGCTCTGCTTCCTTGAAATCTGCATAGTTCCGCTTCCGATTGAGTTGGCGCAGTCGCATTGCCACGTCCGTTCCATATCCCATATCCCATATCCAAGCCATAGAGCTCTGTAGCCATAGCCATATCCATCAAACCTTGTATTGGCGCAACAGAGAGTGTATTTCACGTTCCACCGAATTTTTACCGGGCAGCATCCA